>NC_089816.1:14447800-14751550 GCF_029633855.1 Hoplias malabaricus
TTTCTTACAGTTTTGTAAAGATTACACAACTCCATCAAGTCCATTTCTAACGTTTTGTGTAGAAGTGATGTCAGACTTGACTTTTGTTCCTCATTTTTTTGTGTTTTCAAAAGACAACATAAATTATGTGAATGCCAAAGCATTTTAGGCATCTCTGGTGAAGACATGTTTTGTTTGATTTTCTAAGGGAAAAAATAAAAAGAGAACCAATACAATACAGAGAACAAATGAAAAAATATGGTATTTTTCTGCAATTTATTTCTGAGTTAAAGTAAATCAAAAACCTGGAGGTTGTGGGTTCGAGTCCCGCTCCGGGTGACTGTCTGTGAGGAGTGTGGTGTGTTCTCCCTGTGTCTGCGTGGGTTTCCTCCGGGTGACTGTCTGTGAGGAGTGTGATGTGTTCTCTCTGTCTGCGTGGGTTTCCTCCGGGTGACTGTCTGTGAGGAGTGTGGTGTGTTCTCCCTGTGTCTGCGTGGGTTTCTTCCGGGTGACTGTCTGTGAGGCGTGTGGTGTGTTCTCCCTGTGTCTACGTGGGTTTCCTCTGGGTGACTGTCTGTGAGGAGTGTGGTGTGTTCTCCCTGTGTCTGCATGGGTTTCCTCCGGGTGATCCGGTTTCCTCCCATAGTCCAAAAACACACGTTGGTAGGTGGATTGTTAATTCAAAAAAAAAAAAAAAAAAAAAAACTGAATGTGTGAGTGTGTGTTGCCCTGTGAAGGACTGGCGACCCCTCCAGGGTGTATTCCTGTTTTGCACCCAATGATTCTGGGTAGGCTCTGGACCCACCGCGACCCTGAACTGCATAAGTGATTACAGATAATGAATGAATTAATCCACCCAGGCTTTTAATTAACACAGTTGTAGAAGTGTGTACGTTTTATTTAGAAAATCAGCAGAACGTGTCACTTGATCAGAGGTTTTTTAAAAGTCTTTAAGAAATGAATTAATAACACTGTTTGCAAGTAAATGGCTGTGTTTATGTACATTAAAGTTTGTTCATATTTATATGTACATGCGTGTCACTGGTATGATTAGGATTATTCTTCATGAACTAGCACCTACGCTGACACCTAGAGGCCTGGTGTCAAAATACTATTTTACAACAATACTGCCCCATGCGGAAGCCCATCATTTTGCAGGAATTGGTTCATTAAGGGATCACACAGCAACTTGACTGTTTCACTTCATATACGACAACATTCAGTTATCATAATTACTGTATATAGTTATTGTTTACTAGTTTTAAGTTGTGAAAATGACTGATATTGGAAGCGGAAAACCCAAACTGAGTCATGGAGGTACACACGCCTTTGGGTAGTGACATCCAGGGAAGTCTCAGGCTCTAGTGCCATGATGCTGATCAGCAGTAAGCTCTCTGGGTGAAGGTGAGGGTGAAAATACCACACTGCAGCTGAAGGGTCCAGGCAAACCTCCAAACCTTTAAGCACATCTCGGACCCTTGTATTTATTGCACGGGACGATGGATCTCAACTTCTCCCAGATAAAGGTTTGTTTCAAAAGTGCCCCTGTGGAGCTGATCAAGTGCAGAGTAAGTGTAGAATGGAGCTGTCTTTAATGTTATGACAGTTCTGATTGTCGAGGAGCTTTTAATTCTTCCCCAACTCGCTAGAAACAGTACCTATGCTTATAAAAAATTGTGTAAATGTTTTTGTAGATGTGTAAGCCTCTTCCAAACCTGTAGGGGTCATCGCACCACAGTCGGGAGTTGCTCAGATACAGCTATATACCAACAGTAGGGGGAGCGCTTCACTTACAGTCACAAGGATTCTCACCTCTTTTCACTAGACATTGCTCTATGTTCGTTGACATTTGGCATAGCCACTTTTTCCTTTTCATTCATTCACAATATGAACATTTCCCTGAGATAACTACTTTTCTTGAGATAAAAAAATCTAACTTTTCTTTCAAGTAAATGGTGTACACAGTGTTTGTCTCAACATCGTCAAAGTTTCTAAGATTCATAAGTCCCCACTAATGTCGAATCTGTAGCAGAAGTGCCTCCCTGTCGTCTTTTTCACTTTTTGCCACCACTGCTTCAATTTCGGTTTAAGAGCTTAGACAATTACTCAATGTCTTACTGTAATTTGCTACCTTCTTTTACCAATAATATGACTTTATTTACTGCTATTTATCACTAGTTAGCTTTCCAGCTGGCAACTTGTGAAGCTTTTTTGGCTGGTGTAGGCCCTCAAATGGCATCCCTGGGCATGTGCCCAAAAAATCCATGGGATAATCCAGGTCTGATCTTTCCAGCTCGACCCAAAGGTACAGGATGTGATTGAGGACTGGCATTGGACAGCGTGACCTCAGGCTCGATGTGTTTGTAGTTAAATGTCGGTGTCAATAATGGCTAGACCTGAAGACACCAAGTACTGTTTGGACACTTGTGGATGTGTAGAATACAGTATGTTTCAACCACAGTCATTTACATTTGTACTGGGAATTCTATATTAATAATTCATATTCAGGTTACAGTTAAAGTTCACTCTCCACATAAGAAAATATTAGGGAATTGTGGCATCTGCTGGGCAAAGTTATAACTCTACACTGTAAAAAATGTCTTGTAAATTTTACAGTAAAATACTGGCAGCAGAGTTCCCAGGCATTTACCGTATTTTTACAGGAACACTACTGTATTTCAAATTTACAGCATAGTACTGTAATTGAATACTGTGAATACTGTTGCTGTATTGAATACTGTGATTTACAGTAAAATACTGGCAGCAGACTTGCTGTAAATTTACAGCAATTTTTTACAGTGTATATTCTCCAGACTTCAGCAGTTTCAACTGGGTTTGTCTTGTGTATACAATGCACTGCTTGTGCTAAATGTAAGGTGTCAAAAAAAAAACAACAACAAAAAAAACAACTAAATGTTATTCTCTCCTATGCTTTAGAGAAGAGTTTTTTTCCCTTTGTACCCTCATTTTGGGTCATTTTTGCTGTCCTCTAAAGATTACGTGACCAATTGAATTAATCTCCTGAATACGTTGCCCAAACCGTAATCAGCTATCCCTGGGTTAAAGCTCAGGTATAGTTCCCAAGTCTACTTTAAGGACTAAGATTATTTTATTAAAGATACTGGCCTTTTAAAGCAACACTAGGTATTTTTTTTTTAATCTTAAAATTACAGCTTCAAAACCATTGTGATGCTCCACTGAGCTCTAATAGTGAGAACATTCATTCATTATCTGTAACTGCTTATCCAATCCAGGGTCGCAGGGGTCCAGAGCCTACCTGGAATCATTGGGCGCAAGGCAGGAATACACCCTGGAGGGGCCGCCAGTCCTTCACAGACACACATTCACTGACACTTTGAGTCGCCAATCCACCTACCAACGTGTGTTTTTGGACTGTGGGAGGAAACCACCAGGAGGAAACACCCGGAGGAAACCCACGAGGACACAGGGAGAACACACCAACTCCTCACAGACAGTCACCCGGAGCAGGAATCGAACCCACAACCTGCAGGTCCCTGGAGCTGTGTGACTGCGACACTACCTGCTGCGCCACAGTGCCGCACTAATAGTGAGAACAGAGCTTGCTAATTTGGGCTTAGCATTGCAGAACCTGCACTATGTAAGTTCTGGAAGGCAGGCGGGAAATCACCCCCTCGCCCTACCCCATTGCTGTGAAAGTGAATTGCACCCTGCAACTGTAAAAGGAGCCCAGCAGCAAAAATTGCTAATCTTACTTAGTGTTGCTTTAATGAGCATGTCAAACTCATGTATTGGTAAATAGCAGCAGTCAGCCCTGAGCAATAAGCGCATAGAAAGACAAAGGTTCTGAGATCTACAAGCTGCTCTACAACCTGACCTGATATTCAGATTTAGCATTTAAGCTTTTAATACATATGTTTACGAGGGTAAAGGCTGGTTTCAGAGGCAGAACGGCTCTGAGGGCTCATTTGTTATATGTCTTTTCAAGACAGCCAGTCCAATTTCAGATATGTCACACAATTTGATCAATAACGGTAGATCCAGATTTGGCCTGGAGGGGATTCCAGACGTTTGTTATGAATTACCTGCTGAAATTCAGGGCGTTAGAAGCTTTAAATTCAATCACTCACAAAGCGGAGGGGAAATCGCTGACAGGCAGAAACTCTGCGCCGCACTAAGCCCCCAAAACTCTGGATGTATCTGATGATATCGGAGAGCTCTCCTGCTGTAATCCTTTTTTATTACAGCCTGCCGCGAGGGGACGGCCTGAATAGAAAACTTTAAAAATGTGAGCTAATGGGGGAGGCTCTCCGCTGTGACCTTTGGTCCAGAGCTTATTCAAAAAATGGGGGACACAAATCCAGACGTAATGCAAGTTTATTACCTGAGAAAATATCAGCATGTCAGCAGATTGCTCCGGCAATGAAGAAGATATTCTTACAAATATTTCGTGGACATCACTAATGCATCAGGTCTGCCAACTGTGACTACTACATACACCATCTTAAATGACCTTCCTAGTCCACCAAGGGAAGCGATAGCCCTCTGAATAAACTCATACTGAGATATATTTAAACATGAAATCTGCTTTAAGCCTCGTTTTGAACTCTGCATATAACCCGTGGCAGTACACACACACACACATAAACACACACACTGGTGATTAGAGGCAGTGGGCATTCACACACCCAGGGAGGCAAGCAGCGACCTAGGGGGTTAGGTACCTTGCTAAAGTGTTTTTCAGCTGTGGATTTTTAGGGAGGAAACCCATGCAGACACAGGGAGAACACACCACACTCCTCACAGACAGTCACCCGGAGAAAACCCACGCAGACACAGGGAGAACACACCACACTCCTCACAGACAGTCACCCGGAGGAAACCCACGCAGACACAGGGAGAACACACCACACTCCTCACAGACAGTCACCCGGAGGAAACCCATGCAGACACAGGAAGAACACACCACACTCCTCACAGACAGTCACCCGGAGGAAACACACCCAGACACAGGGAGAACACACCACACTCCTCACAGACAGTCACCCGGAGGAAACCCACGCAGACACAGGGAGAACACACCACACTCTTCACAGACAGTGACCCGGAGGAAACACACACAGACACAGGAAGAACACACCACATTCCTCACAGACAGTCACCCGGAGGAAACACACCCAGACACAGGGAGAACACACCACACTCCTCACAGACAGTCACCCGGAGGAAACCCACGGAGAAACAGGGAGAACACACCACACTCCTCACAAACAGTCACCCGGAGGAAACCCACACAGACACAGGAAGAACACACCACACTCCTCACAGACTGTCACCTGGAGGAAACCCACGCAGACACAGGAAGAACACACCACACTCCTCACAGACAGTCACCCGGAGTGGGACTCGAACCCACAACCTCCAGGCCCCTGGCACTGTGTGACTGCGCCACCGTGCTGCCCCTTTAAAATAAGCTGCTTTTTTCAAATTCACTTATTCATAATCCGTCACTACTTTATCCTGCTCAGGAAGAGGATGGCCACAATGCAGAAACACACACTGGACAGGGCTCCAGTCCATCACAGGGCTACATACAAATTGTGGACTGTTTAACACACTGACGCAGTCATTCACACATTCACTCTCACACACACCAGTGGACACTCCGACACATTCACCCAGTCACTCTCATTCTCACACACTCACAAGCACTGATTTAATTTTAAACCAAAAGAATGTTGTACGAATTCAGTTTCTATTCTGACTGATGCTAGATGTTTCAACAGTTTACATTGAGTCAGATTTTAAGCAGTGTTTTGAGCTGCTACTTTGCTATTGTTATTTTGGGAAGCAACTTTTACTTCACTCTTTATTTTCTCCAAGTAAACCTTTACGCCTCTACTGCAGGATGGACTTATCTGCCTCTGGACATCCCACATGTATCAGTTTCATCACCTGTGATCTCCCTACACCTTCTTTTAATGACCTTCCCTTTCCTCCGAGAGGAGTCATAAACCTCAGAATAGATTCAATGCCGAGATACAGTCGCTGCACCTCCTCGATCGCTGCCTGTGAACTGGATGAACATGGTGATATTTCAGCCCCTACCTGATCTTACTTATGATAAAAAAAACGAGCTGAGGCCTCTCAGTGTGCGGCCGTGCTGGAGCTGATTCTGCTGCTCTGAAGGTCGCAGATTACAGGAATAGAAGTATATTAGAACAGTGGATAGTCTCCACAGGGAAGCTAAAGAAGTCCAGCCATTAGCACAGACCTCTCTGTATGGACATGAGAGAATGGGCTGTGTTAAGAACCTGAGTCGCTGAGACAGACGCTTCCTGAGGTGGACTGGTTTAAGGCTGTGTGGTATTTGAAAGACAGGAGGCATTTTATGTTCAATAAGTTCAGTTACTACATGATTTCACAGAGTCCACAAGAGTCTTTATGTCCTCATTCATTCATTCATTATCTGTAAGCACTTATCCAGTTCATGGTCGCGGTGGGTCCAGACCCTACCTGGAATCTTTGGGCAAAAGGCGGAAACACACCCTGGAGGGGGCGCCAGTCCTTTACATGGCAACACACACACACACCTAAGGACACTTTTGAGTCGCCAATCCATCTACCAATGTGTGTTTTTGGACTGTGGGAGGAAACCGGAGCACCAGGAGGAAACCCACGCGGACACACAGAGAACACACCACACTCCTCACAGACAGTCACCCGAAGGAAACCCGCACAGACACGGAGAGAACACACCACACTCCTCATAGACAGTCACCCGGAGGAAACCCACGCAGACACAGGGAGCACACCCCACACAGACAGTCACCTGGAATGGGAATTGAACCCACAACCTCCAGGCCCCTGGAGCTGTGTGACTGCGACACTACCTGCTGCGCCACCATGCCACCCCTTTATGTCCTCTTTCACCTCTAAAATCAGGTTTCTCCAGTACCATCTCAAGCCTAAATTTAACTGGAAATGATTACTGAGGGGGCGGCACGGTGGCACAGCAGGTAGCGTCACACAGCTCCAGGGGCCTGGAGGTTGTGGGTTCGGTTCCTGCTCCGGGTGACTGTCTGTGAGGAGTTGGTGTGTTCTCCCCGTGTCCTCGTGGGTTTCCTCCGGGTGCTCCGGTTTCGTCCCACAGTCCAAAAACACACATTGCAGGTGGATTGGCGACTCAAAAGTGTCCGTAGGTGTGAGTGAATGTGTGTGTGTGTGTGTGTGTGTGTGTGTGTGTGTGTGTCTGTGTTGCCCTGTGAAGGACTGGCGCCCCCTCCAGGGTGTATTCCCGCCTTGTGCCCAATGATTCCAGGTAGACGCTGGACCCACCACAACCCTGAATTGGATAAGCGCTTACAGATAATGAATGAATGAGGTCTAAGACTGTCACCCACTGTCACCTTACAGTTTTTAATTTGTAGTAATCCATTATGAATCTGCTGTATGTGAAGTCTATAATTCACTTTAATGAAACGGAATAATTAAACCAATCGATATGGCCGTGTGAAGTGCTGTCATTAATAAAATGTGCCCTGTGGGATAAGCTCTGACACCATCTTTGTTTGTGTAAGTTCTGAGAAATGATCAGGAAACTACACCCTGTACCCATCAACCAATCAAACTCTTTACAAATGACATCACTCAGCTTTATCTGATAAAAGTAGTCCAGCCCCGACAGCACTTTGATCAACGTCTCCAATTCCTAGATAGAAGGCTGTCCTTGAAAGTAACACCTGAAAGTTGTGAGGTGTGCAGACTTTGAGGGAACAGGTGTGTGTTTCCATGCTGCACTGGGTTTAATTCATGTCTTGCCAGGCTTGTGTGTCTCTGCCAGGCAACACACGGGTGATTTATTGGACATCTAACAGAGCAGGTCTGGAGGCAGAAAGCAGCGGTGCTGCAGATCTAAAACGTCTTTCAGCATTCACAACTGAACTCAAGCTTATATGGTATGAGAGGACTTTTAAAACTTTTTAACAGTTTTGATTACAGCACAGAGAGGGAATACACACCACACTCTCAGGAGAAACTACTATAAACCAGTGAGTGGACACCCCTAGCATACTGCATCTGTCTCTGCAGTCTCTGCCATGCACTGCGTAACCTGACGTCAAGTGCACACATTTTAGGATAATCTCACCCCCTCGTCTGAGTCTGTCCAATCACAGCGGTGGAATCCTTGTTTATGTAAGAGCGCTAAGACGAGGTTAAACTCAGCAAAACAAACACAACCAGTGCGGAGAACTAAGAGCACGGAGAAGAAAGAGAACTGAGCCAAAACGGGGAAAAAACAGCTCCTGCTCCTCACTGCTATGCACTCAGGGTCGGGGTGAACAGTGTGCAACTCATTATCATTTAAAGGAACAGCTGCTGAAAAATAATAAAGGGTATTATTAGTCAAGGATACTAAAGTGAAACTACACTTCAAACAATGCCCATGTAATTCATAAGGAAACAACCTTTGGTTAAGAGCTTTTGATGGCTTTTCGAACACCAGTGACCATCGGGAAACGCAGTTTCCGAACCAAGCCAATGTTCTATCTGGATCCACTGGGCTGAAGATCAGGACACTGAACCAAGCCGAGTCTCTGGACCGCTGAAAATGTGTCCATGGACTTCCAAAGATTGAGCACTGAGATTAAAAAAAAGGACAGTGTGGAATAAGGGCAGGTGCTTGGATGGAGCTGATTATTTCCGTTAGCCATCTGGCTAGTGGTGCTCATTAGCCTTTAGCTTTGTCGAGGTGCTGGGCTTCAGTGCTGTGCTCAGATCAAGGAGATGAGATCTTGGCCCAGATTCAGCCTTGAGAAGGAGGCGGGGGACAGAACGTGGGTTGGTGGTGAGTGATATGGTGATATTATATCATTAGGCACTCTTATACGTATTGGAGTCATATGTTATTACAGATAAGTGCTTTAAAAATTTCTGTATTGGACCGACATATAGATTAGCCCCATATTTCAGACCAGTATTGGTAGATGTGTATATCGCTCTCCAGAAAATTACAACAGACAAAGCTGCAATAAAATGAACTATACTCCTGCTTATTTCTGACATTAATTCTTTCATTAACTTTGTGTAACATGGTGTGTCTGCAGCAGACCACACTCACCCAGTCACTCACACACTCACACCTGTGGACACAGTGTCACTCAGTCACTCACACACTCACACCTGTGGACACAGTGTCACACACTCACTCAGTCACTCACCCACTCACACCTGTGGACACAGTGTCACACACTTACCCAGTCACTCACACACTCACACCTGTGGACACAGTGTCACACACTCACCCAGTCGCTCACACACTCACACCTGTGGACACAGTGTCACACACTCACCCAGTCGCTCACACACTCACACCTGTGGACACAGTGTCACACACTCACCCAGTCGCTCACACACTCACACCTATGGACACAGTGTCACACACTCACCCAGTCGCTCACACACTCACACCTGTGGACACAGTGTCACACACTCACTCAGTCACTCACACACTCACACCTGTGGACACAGTGTCACACACTCACCCAGTCGCTCACACACTCACACCTGTGGACACAGTGTCACACACTCACCCAGTCACTCACACACTCACACCTGTGGACACAATGTCACACACTCACTCAGTCACTCACACACTCACACCTGTGGACACAATGTCACACACTCACTCAGTCACTCACACACTCACACCTGTGGACACAGTGTCACACACTCACCCAGTCACTCACACACTCACACCTGTGGACACAGTGTCACACACTCACTCAGTCACTCACACACTCACACCTGTGGACACAGTGTCACTCAGTCACTCACACACTCACACCTGTGGACACAGTGTCACACACTCACTCAGTCACTCACACCTGTGGACACAGTGTCACACACTCACCCAGTCACTCACACACTCACACCTGTGGACACAGTGTCACACACTCACCCAGTCGCTCACACACTCACACCTGTGGACACAGTGTCACACACTCACCCAGTCGCTCACACACTCACACTTGTGGACACAGTGTCACACACTCACCCAGTCACTCACACACTCACACCTGTGGACACAATGTCACACACTCACTCAGTCACTCACACACTCACACCTGTGGACACAGTGTCACACACTCACCCAGTCGCTCACACACTCACACCTGTGGACACAGTGTCACACACTCACCCAGTCACTCACACACTCACACCTGTGGACACAATGTCACACACTCACTCAGTCACTCACACACTCACACCTGTGGACACAGTGTCACACACTCACCCAGTCGCTAACACACTCACACCTGTGGACAGTTTCACACACTCAGCCAGTCACTCACACACACTCACACCTGTGGACAGTGTCACACACTCACCCAGTCACTCACACACTCACACCTGTGGACAGTGTCAAACACTCACCCAGTCGCTCACACACTCACACCTGTGGACAGTTTTACACACTCAGCCAGTCACTCACACACACTCACACCTGTGGACAGTGTCACACACTCACCCAGTCACTCACACACTCACACCTGTGGACATTTTCACACACTCACCCAGTCGCTCACACACTCACACCTGTGGACAGTTTCACACAATCAGCCAGTCACTCACACACACTCACACCTGTGGACAGTTTCATACACTCACCCAGTCACTCACACTCACACACACACCTGTGGATAGATTCATACACTCATACAGTCACTCACACTCACACACACACCTGTGGATAGATTCATACACTCATACAGTCACTCACACACTCACCCAGTCACTCACACTCACACACACACCTGTGGATAGATTCATACACTCATACAGTCACTCACACACTCACCCAGTCACTCACACACTCTCACACCTGTGGACAGTGTCACACACTCACCCAGTCACTCACACACACTCACACCTGTGGACAGTGTCACAAACTCAGCCAGTCACTCACACACACTCACACCTGTGGACAGTTTCACACACTCACTCAGTCACTCACACACACACACACACCTGTGGATAGATTCATACACTCACACAGTCATTCACCCAGTCACTCACACACTCTCACACCTGTGGACAGTGTCACATACTCACCCAGTCACTCACACACACTCACACCTGTGGACAGTGTCACACACTCACCCAGTCACTCACACACACTTACACCTGTGGACAGTGTCACACACTCACCCAGTCACTCACACACTCACCCAGTCATTCACAAACTCACACCTGTGAACAGATTCACACACTCACCCAGTCACTCACACACACACACACCTGTGGACAGATTCACACACTTCAGCCTGATGTTAAAGGAGGAGAAAGTGCTGTTCTTTCATTCTCTACTTTTCCTTCCAGTTCAGAATCTAACCAGTGACCCAAAGCAGATCTGTCCCAAATATGTTTCTTTAACATTTAGGCCATTTCTGCCTGCTGTCCAATGTGTAAAACAATAGCAAAACACATTCTGTGATATAATCTTTGCCATATTTTTCACCTAATTCACACACCAGAAGTAATCATGCGAAGCCAACCCGATGCTCCCAGAGAGCACTGAGCCGCTGGTGCTGAATTAACTCCTGAAGAGTCATAACCAGCTCGGTTTGACTCTGCAGGTGCGAAATCCAGATCTGTGGGAGTTTAATTCCCCGCCGATGATTTCACCACAGTGAAATCCATGCCTCCCCTCGTCCTGCAGCCTGCTTGGCTGAGCGCTAGAGAAGGAGACGTGCCGGTTGGTTATGGAGCACATCGCTGCAGCAGATGGTGGGAAGGCCGGCTCCTGAGGTGCTACTACTGCTCTCAAACTCACAGTTCTGGCAGTGATTCACAGCTAATGGTCCAGTGATTCATTTTGTTTTTTCCTCCCCTCTCTCCAACTCTGGCGAATAGTCAAGGGCAGCTGGTGGAGGCAGGGTCTCTTCCTGTTTCTCTCTCAGATCTACCTTTGTGTGCATTTGAAAAGATGAAGACATGTAGCTGGCATCGAAAAAAGCAGCTGCTGCTTCACTGAAGATGATGGTGGAGGAGGGGCTCTGATGGAGGGTACAGACTGAGGACCAGCATTCTGCTGCTTTCTGCCAGGCAGAAGATGTGCACACACTGGTGGTTTCTGAGCTTCCTACCACTCTTTTCCAGGCGTATGCATCAGAATATATCATGGAACATCACTCAACTCGCAACTGGTTTTTTGCTCACCAATGGCTCATGCCCCTTAATAGTGAATTTTCCAGAAACTCTTTAGGAGAAACACTGCAGCAGGTAATGTCTCTATCACAGCTCCAGGGACCTGGAGGTTGTGGGTTTCCTCCGGGTGACTGTCAGTGAGGAGTGTGGTGTGTTCTCTCTGTGTCTGCGTGGGTTTCCTCCGGGTGACTGTCAGTGAGGAGTGTGGTGTGTTCTCCCTGTGTCTGCGTGGGTTTCCTCCGGGTGACCGTCTGTGAGGAGTGTGGTGTGTTCTCTCTGTGTCTGCGTGGGTTTCCTCTAGGTGACTGTGAGGAGTGTGGTGTGTTCTCCCTGTGTCTGCGTGGATTTCCTTCGGGTGACCGTCTGTGAGGAGTGTGGTGTGTTCTCTCTGTGTCTGCGTGGGTTTCCTCCGGGTGCTCCAGTTTCCTCCCACGGTCCACAAACATGTTGCTAGATGGATTGGTGACTTAAAAGTGTCCGTAGGTGTGAGTGTGTGAGTGAATGTGTGTGTGTGTCCAGGGTGTATTCCTGCCTTGCGCCCAATGATTCCAGGTAGGCTCTGGACCCACCTCGACCCTGAACTGGATAAGGGTTACAGATAATGAATGAATGGATGAATGAATGAATGTTTGTTAATAATCACAGTCAAACTGTGTCCAAAAACACTGCTAAAAAAAATCACAGACGAGCATTAATTTCCTGGTCCTGAGGCACACTTAATATGAGAAAAAAGTTCATATTTGAATCTCATACTGACGAAATGAGACTAATTGAACCTTTAATTGAAGCAAATTTATTCTGAGGGGAAGGAACCATTAAGAAATAATTATTTTGAACAAAATTCACTACTCCAGTTATAGGCACCATGGTTTTTTGGGTCTTATTCCATGAAAATGTAAGTTTATTCCACGGTCAGAAAAAAGTATCAATTTCTAGATTCCATCTTAAAACTAGTCGATCTGTGGAATAAGACGCTTTAAAACTATCAAAAACCAATAAAGCTAATGAATTAAATGTCGTATTCTTCTAAAAGTATTATGAATAGAAATGTTAGACGTGCTGCTTAGATTATACACTTGTAATATTGCACTTGCTAAGATATCTTTGTGACATATCTTATGCCAGTCAAGGCATATGTTCTTATTTCCTGAAATCATTCTCCTACTTATTCCTAGCCTCCATACCTTGGCACAGCCATTGGCAATTACAGCACGAAAGAGAGATGAGAGAGAGAGAGGGAGAGATGCATAACGAGCCACACTTTCTAAACTTCCAACTCATCTCCCCTCCAGCGAAATCAGCAGTGTCTAACATTCAAAGCTCCAGCAGGAAGAAAAGCACAGCTATTACTGCAGAGCTTTTTGCCTTTACAGGACTAAATAAGAGCGGGTAATAACAGGTGCATGGGAGCTGTTACAGTGAATTATGGCTCTGGTGCATCAAACCTTTTGAAAGGCAAGGAACAACTAGGAAGTAACTGCCAAGAGGCCTCAATGTGGGTTTAGTATGTTTTAGAATTTCTGCATCTCAGGTTCCAGGACACCTTAAATACGAGGTCCAATACTGAATTGTAGAACCTTACTGTTTATAAATTATCACAATCACACATTATGCTCTAAGATGAATCAAATTCAGTTCTCCTTCATTCATTCATTCATTATCTGTAAGCGCTTATCCAATTCAGGGTTGCGGTGGGTCCAGAGTCTACCTGAAATCATTGGGAGCAAGGCAGGAAAACACCCTGGAGGGGGCGCCAGTCCTTCACAGGGCAACACACACTCACACATTCACTCACACACCTACGGACACTTTGGAGTCGCCAATCCACCTACCAACATGTGTTTTTGGACTGTGGGAGGAAACCGAAGCACGGAAACCCACACAGACACAGGGAGAACACACCACACTCCTCACAGACAGTCACCCAGAGGAAACCCACACAGACACAGAGAGAACACATCACACTCCTCACAGACGGTCACCCAGAGGAAACCCACACAGACACAGGGAGAACACACCACACTCCTCACAGACAGTCACCCAGAGGAAACCCACACAGACACAGAGAGAACACACCACACTCCTCACAGACGGTCACCCAGAGGAAACCCACGCAGAGACAGGGAGAACACACCACACTCCTCACAGACAGTCACAAGGAGGAAATCCACACAGACACAGGGAGAACACACCACACTCCTCACAGACAGTCACCCGGAGTGGGACTAGAACCCACAACCTCCAGGTCCCTGGAGCTGTGTGACTGCGACACCTACCTGCTGCACACCATGCCACCCCTATTAATAAACAATAGAGTCATACATTTCAATATTGAACTGCATATTAAACATGCTCTGGAACCTGCGATAACCTGCGTCACTGGCCGGGATCTGTGTGGGCTACATGTTTGTGAACCGAACTATCAATGACACAATGTTGTGTTCAGTTTCTGAACCATTGCAAGTGTCCGTTATCACAGTTGAGTTGGTGGTGATGAATCAGCAACTGTATTCATGTCTGTCTCTCTGTCTCTGTCTGTCCTGGCTTGTGCTCTTTGTCATTGAGCTTAATTTGTCATGTGCTTTGGGATCCTGTTTCCTCGTGTTTCTCCAGCAAGTCCCGCACCTGTGATTACTCATCCATCATGTGACTGAACTCACAGGTGTCCCTTGTTTTCCTCACGTTTCTAAGCCTAGCGTCTTTGTCAGTAACTATTCTTCTAACATAGAGTTCCAGTGTATACCAATGGGTATTTTTTCACCACAGGAACCTGAAAAGATTTGTAGGGTGTGGGATGCACAGCAGGAGCAGTTTCAAATGTGGTCCTTCCCCCTAATTTATTTAATAACTTCACAGTGGTTTGGATTTTGTTTAAAAACCAAAAGTGCACTTTCTTCTTGCCTCTTCGTCTGCTTCCAATGTTAGTATCTTACAAAATTTACATACATTTGCATATATGTATAAGTGCTTGATCCAGGTTTTTGTGAGTGGAGGGAGAAATGTGAGGAAGCTCTCAGCCCCATTTTATCTTTCCTTTCTCTGGAAGATTTGAGAGGGTATATGCATTTATATAAACATGTTGACTTTTTGATCTGTGCTGTTTTGACATGTTCAACCTTTCTTTTAACCAGGTTTCTTGTTTGTTTCATTGCAGAAATTATATATATATCTCATCTCATCTTCTTTTTCACTTGTCCATTTCAGGGTCGCGGTGTTATATATATATATATATATATATATATATATATATATATATATATATATATATATATATATATATAATTAATTTATATACAGCCATAGATAATACCTAGGGGGGAACAAAAAAAATTAATTTGCTTCTTAATAAGCAATCTTAATGAAAAATGCTGTCCCTATCAATTACATTCATTATTTCTTTGTCTATGAGCACTTGTCCAGTTCAGGGTCACGGTGGGTACGGAGCCTACCCAGAATCACTGGATGCAATGCAGGAACACACCCTGAAAGGGCGCCAGTCCTTCACAGGGCGACACACACTCACAACTACGGCCACTTTTGGGACATCAATCCACTTACGAGCGTGTGTTTTTGGAAACCAAAATACCCGGAGGAAACCCACGCGGACACAGGGAGAACACACCACACTCCTCACAGACAGTCACCCGGAAGAAACCCACGCGCACACAGGGAGAACGCACCACACTCCTCACAAACGGTCTCCTGGAGGAAACCCATGCGGACACAGAGAGAACACACCACACTCCTCACAGACAGTAACCCGGAGGAAACCCACACAGACGCAGGGAGAACACACCACACTCCTCACAGACAGTCACCCGGAGGAAACCCACGCAGACACAGGGAGAACACACCACACTTCTCACAGACAGTCACCCGGAGGAAACCCACACAGACACAGAGAGAACACACCACACTCCTCACAGACAGTCACCCGGAGGAAACCCATGCAGACACAGAGAGAACACACCACAATCCTCACAGACAGTCACCCGGAGGAAACCCATGCAGACACAGGGAGAACACAACACACTCCTTACAGACAGTCACCCGGAGGAAACTCACGCACACACAGGGAGAACACAACACACTCCTCACAGACAGTCACCCGGAGGAAACCCACGCAGACACAGAGAGAACACACCACACTCCTCACAGACAGTCACCCGGAGTGGGACTCGAACCCACAACCTCCAGTACCCTGGAGCTATGTGACTGTGCCATCCCATATAAATTAGCCCCGCATACAGATTAAGTTTCTCTGACTTTCCATGGGGCCATGATCCATCATACACTCCACATAATGAATGCTATCTGTAAGAACCAAGGATTGTTTGTCTTGAATCTGAAAGTTTAATTTCATTGCAGTTTCCTAAGAATGTGAAGTGAATTGGTTTAAGGCCATCGTTATTTTTTAAGACGTAACTACATTTAAATGACAAACTGAACCCCAGTACTCAGTGAGGCTTTAAAAGGCAGATCTAAACATTATGAATAGCTGTTTGTGGGCTGGTCTCGGCCTCACTCAGGCCGATTAGTCTTTGGACAGGACGTTCCGACATGGAGTGAATTAAATGAAATGGCAACATGCTGTAAGTAAAAAGCTTTTTAATTAACAGCCTTCGTTCTCTTGCAGTTCCTAAGCAGACAATAAAGATTATTTGTTGCAAAGAGGAGCAGCCAAGAGTGTGGCTTCAGCGTGCTTTTAAATCAGCACATCAGCTTCAGAAAGGACTGGAGCCAACAAAAGCCTCTTTATACACAGATTCACACAGGGGCATTTAGTGTTTAAGGGAATGTCGGGGATTGGAAACAGAAAACACACAGACACAGAGTTAATAGAGTTAATAGTTTTAACATAAGTGAAGAGCTGATCTTTATACACATACAGTTTTATTGGGTCTGCTATATTTCACACACCCACCCAGTCACTCGCACCCATAGACAAGTTTGACACAGTCAGTCCACCCTCCAACAAGTGTGTTTGGACTGTGGGAGGCAACTGGAACACCCGGAGGTAACCCTCACAGACACCGGGAGAACACCACATTCCTCATAGACAGTGACCCAAAAAAAACCACGAAGCCAGGAACACTGGTCCTTGGAGTTTATTATAGAGACAGTTTTATTCTTCACAAACACCTCAAGGTGATAAAACCCACAACCCCTAGTCTTTCTCTCATTTAACTGACTTTTAACTCACTCCTCACCTTCAAATACTACATTCATTCATTTTTAGGTAATGCTCCATGAGGTGGCGCTATTCATTAATGCATTGCCTCAAAGATGCTGTGTCCTTGTTGACTGAGTAAAATTATCTCATTATTGGCAGATAATATTGACTGTTTGAAGCATGCCTTACACTGATCTACCAATAAAAATAATGCAGTAATCTTTTATATAAAATGAATATATACAGCCACAAATAATCCCTAGAGGGAACAAAACACACCACACTCCTCACAGACAGTCACCCGGAGCGGGACTCGAACCCACAACCTACAGGACCCTGGAGCTGTGTGACTGCAACACTACCTGCCACCCCTCCCTCAATCACAGTTATTTTATTTATATTAATAGTTTGTAATGTTAAAATGTTTACCCAAAATGCATCATATCCACCCAGACAGAGCGAGGCCAGTTGTGCTTGTCTGTGATCAACCTCCTGATTGTAGGGATGAAAACCGATCTGAATGAAAAAGAGTTAGGCAGCTACATTTCTCACACAGACATGAGGCGGGGCTGATGTTTGTTACCAATTTGCACAAGAGTGGTATTAACTGCCCCTGAGAATGTGT
This sequence comes from Hoplias malabaricus, assembly GCF_029633855.1. NCBI lineage: Eukaryota > Metazoa > Chordata > Actinopteri > Characiformes > Erythrinidae > Hoplias > Hoplias malabaricus. The sequence goes on from NC_089816.1 coordinate 14,465,767, forward strand.
GTTCACAGATCTAACACTGGAACATACTGTACTGACTATCGCATCCAATGACAGAGCAACACAATACACTTCACTTCAAAGCAGAAAGAGTTACCTGAGCTCAGCCGCGGTGTTGTTTATCCTGCTCTTGACTGCGAGGATGGACAAACGCCAGATGTCAGTGAAATCAAACTTCTTGTTTTCAGCGGGGTTGATGAGGCTTAGAGAAACAAGCAGAATGTGGCTGTGTTCACAGAGTGTACCCAGTTCAAACGGTGAGCTTCACATTTTTTAAAGTATGAGACTGGTAGTCTCACGATAGTAGTAACACGATAATAGTAACATAATTGAACTGACTTGATTCCAATGTGTATGTGATATTTACATACGTTTGTATAGCTAGCTAATGAGGCCCACATCTGCAGTTCTTATGGCCCACTTTGACCTTAATAGCATTGACTAAAGCGCTTCTGGCAGCTAAACCTACACTACAGAAAATGCGTCGCCACAAACACTATGCTGTAGCTTACGCCGGTAGCTTGATGCACAAGTCTCCACAACTATTCATTGCATCGGCACAGGAGATTGGTACACAGTCAGATGAACATGGTTCAAGTGAAACCAAGGCAGTAAAGAAACAGAAACAAATCCTCTTCTCCATTCTACAGAAACCAGTACTTACCACTGTGGTAAATGAGCCAAACGCGCCAAAAGTGATACAGATCTTGCCCAAATGTGTTGCTGTCTGAGTTGTGTGGTTTTCGGGTTTGTGGAACTCATATTAATTATTTACTTACAGAAAAACCATGCAGTGAAGCAGGGGGAGATGGCAGGTAGCTAGCTGCTGAGCAGTGGTGGTGAAACTGGGGTCACTTAGTCGGCAGTCACAGCAGACAGAGGCAGAGGCAGCAGGCAGCCGGCCGATGAGCAGCAGAGATTTAAACAGGCTCCCTCAGTCAGCAGCCACAGCAGATATCAGTGGTGACAGCAGACAGCCACCCTATGAGCAGCAGAGTAGAAAACAGGTTCCACAGTCAGCAGCCAGCAGTAGTGACAGCAGGCAGTCAGTCAGTGAGCAGGGCCGATTAGCAGCGGCAAGAAAAAAGGAATCCCTCAGTCGGCAGACACTTTTCATAGACAGTTTCCAGATATATCTGAAAAGACTGAGGCAAAAGCCACAAGGAGATGCAGTGGTCAAACAGAAGGAGGCCAGCATGCTCTTGCTTGGAATTTATACCCGTGGCTGTATTTACTTGTTATAAGGCAAGGCAAATTTAATTATAGAGCACCTTTCATACACAAAGGCAATTCAAAGTGCTTTACAGAATCAAAGGAAAAAGTAAAAAGCATTTAATTAAGAACAAGAAAGGGGTGTCTTTGTCCATATGATGTAAAGTCTTTGCTACCTGACTACATTCAGAGCGAGCAGCAAATGCTGAGGCTGGTGGACAGTGGAGTGGGCAGCTGCCTAATGTCAGTCATGTGGCTCAGTGGAGAGCTCCTTTAAAAACAGAATCAGATCAAATCAATGACTCTTCATTAAAATCCTCATTACCATCGTCCAACTCGGACCATTAGACTTCAGGGATTTTCATACGTACCGCAGTCCAGAGTCTGACCTCCGCCAAGACCCCTAATCAGCCCCAGCCTGAAATATCATCTGACAATATGAGATATCAGAACACGATTAACATGCACGACTGCGCAGACAGCTTCTAAAAGACGTCATTTACACAGCGTACTTCCACATAGGTCTCTGTCAGGAAACAGGTCATAGCACAGTGGGTAAAAACTGAAACAGTGACTTGGGTCTCTCTTGCTGACTACTCATCCTCCACACCCCCCTCAGTCAGTCTCTCGTTCTATACCTCTTACCCTCTTCTTTCACTCTCATTATCTATCTCATGCACTCTTTCTCAACATTGGGCTTTAAGTCTGAATGCCTGAAGTCTGAAACTGATCAGAAACACTTTTTCAGCCTGAAACACCCGGGACGCTCCTTCATCTCTCTCCACAATGCTGACCAGTGCCACACAGCTGGTGGCATATATCTGTGTCAGTCTGGAACACCCCGAAAACAAGGTCTAGCTTTCCTTACCTTAGATTTTGAGCAGCACATGACTCTCTGGATGTGTGTATGGGAGAACGTAGGTGGCACCATGGCTCCCATGATGCCCAAGTGCGCTCTTTTTTGGTTATTTAGGGATTTCTGAAGTGTTTACAGTTGTCGTTTACGTGTGTTTGGATACTTTGGGTTAGATTCATGTTCTGTGGGTTGTGTTGGTGCCTTTTTCCTCATTTACAGTTCCTTCTTTTTACTTTGTTATTGCTTCACATTGTTGGGCAATTCACACACTCTTTACTAGAGAGTCTTTACTCGGAACTAGCGGAATAAAGTTTGTGGAAAGTCCGGGACGAATGTTCCAGGTGTTTGTGTATTTCTGGGTTATCGTGCCTGTGTGAAAAGGTCTTAGCATGTATATTTTTGGATGTTCTTGATGTTCTGGGACCAGTCCCTTTGCTAATGGTTTCAGTGTTGAGGAGAGCAAGAGTCTGTACTTATTCAGTATTGGAGAATCTCTGCGGCTCCGCTTTCTTCCTTTGGCATCCTCTTGGCCCGTTTCCCTGAGCACAACAGCGTCTAATGGCATCTTCAGATAAACGGCAGAGCTTCTCCTCTGTCTTTTTTCTCTTTCTTTCCTCCATCTCTCTGCTCTTTTCCACTCCTGTGCTCGGTGGGTTGCAGGGATGCTGCTGGGCTGCTGTGCTAGCTTCCTGCTGTGAGCTGAAAAGTCTGATTTTCCTACACAAAGGGGATTAGAGAGATGGTGGCTGGAGCCCATAGAGCCAGGCGTCTTCAGCTCCACTAACCCAGCAGGATGCTCCACGCGAGTAAGGCCTTCAAACTCAGCGTGATGTTATGTTGTGTACACAGGGAATTTTAGGTTCAGCAGTCTTGTAATAGGCTTAATCCTGAAACTGGCTTAAGCGTCATTTGAATAGTCAGTTTATACTGTATTTACATAATTTCAGTCTCCAATTCTCCATAATATTGGATGCCTGGGGCGGCACGTTTGCGCAGTCACACAGCTCAAGGGACCTGGACGTTGTGGTTTTGATTTCCGCTCCGGGTGACTGTCTTTGAGGAGTGTGGTGTGTTCTCCCTGTGTCTGCGTGGGTTTCCTCCGGGTGACTGTCTGTGAGGAGTGTGGTGTGTTCTCCCTGTGTCTGTGTGGGTTTCCTCCGGGTGCTCCGGTTTCCTCCCACGGTCCAAGGAAGCGCGTTGGTAGGTGGATTGGCGACTTAAAAGTGTAATACTAGATTAATAGATTGACCAGAGGAGGATGGGTCACCCCTTGTGAGCCTTGGTTCCTCCCAAGGTTTCTTCCTCAGCTGGGGGAGTTTTTCCTTGCCACTGTCGCCCCTGGCTTGCTCACTTGAGGGTTTTACATTTGTTTATACATTTCATGTCAAATCTTTGTCTTACTGGAATTCTGTGAAGCTGCTTTGTGACAACATCAGTTGATATCTGTTATTTTGATATCTGTTGGTAACATCTAGTGGTAACTAAGTAATTAGAAACACTGTCCATAAAGGAGCACTTTGTAGTTGCTCTCCATATTTGTCAGCCTCGTTTCACCTTGTTCTTCAATTGTCAGGATCCCCACAGGACCCCCACAGAGCAGATGTGATGTGGTTGTGGATCATTCTCAACACTGCAGTATCACTGACGTGTTAGTATGTGGGTCACAGCAGTGCTGCTGGAGTTTTTAATCCCTATGTCCACTCACTTTGTGGACCTCGTTGGTCCACCTTGTAGTTGCACAGCGTGTGTTGGGTGTCCTCTAGTCCTTCATCAGTGGACTATTCTCACACACACAGCAGTGACACTTGGGGCTTTACAATCTCCAGCAGTCACTGATGTGTCTGATCCACTTGCACCACACCGCTGAAGAACAAGGTGAAAGGAGGCTCACAAAGTATGCACAGCAACAAGTGAACTACTATATGTTCAGGGTGACCTCCGGATCTCCTCAGTCCTCCGAGTGTGTTTGTCAGAGTGATGGCAGACAGCAACAATGGATCAGTACGTATTCGCCAAGTGTGTGATGAGTACTACTGGTATCTGATAGAAGTGAAGGAAGGGTATCAGCTCTAACAGTGTGAGTTGTACAGCTTGTGTAAATGAAGGGGAGTATGTGTGTTTATGTGTGTGTGTGCGCAGGAGTGAGAGAAGTGGAGTGTATTGATTTTGTGCTCCCCTTTCTGCATCTCAAAAAGCTCTGTTCAGCCTCATTCCGCTCACAGCCTCGAACCCAAGGCAGATACGACATCAACATCCATTACGGCCGAGCTAAATGAGACGGAGAGCTAATGGACCCGGAGCTAAATGAAAGACTGGCTCTCTGGTCACAATCAGGAGCATCACCTCGATTCAGAGTCTCACTTTCCCTTCCCAATACACACCAGAGTCTGAAAACTTTCAATCTCAGGTGGGTTCAGCGTGATAGAGAAGTCGTTCATCGCTAACCTCTTTACTTGATGGCTAAATTAGACATACAGATGGAGAAAGCTAATGTGTGTGTGTTTGTGTCGCCCTGTGAAGGACTGGCACTCCCTCCAGGATGTATTCCCACCTTGTGCCCAATGATTCCGGGTAGGCTCCGAACCCATCGCAACCCTGAACTGGATAAGCGCTTACAGACAATGAATGAATGAGTGGATAAAGCTATACTTTCTCTAAAATGTTCCTAGTGCTCATATGTGGTGTCTAATGTTAAGTTAACATTCATGGACATTCATTTTTTGTCCAGTCTAGACAGGAGGACTATGTAGTTCTACAAATACAGACTCTAGTCCATCTGTTGCTCTGTAGTCCATCTGTTTGTCAGTGATATGGATGGGGGAAAATTCTCAGTGCTTCAGTGGCACTGACATGGATCAGACACAGCAGTGGCGCTGGAGTTCTTAAACCCCACTCCAGCTAAAAACATCCAGCCGACAGTGTCCTGTGTCACTGATGAAGGACTAGAGGACGACCGACACACACTGTGCAGCGACAGATGAGCTACTGTCTCTGACTTTACATCTACAAGGTGGACCAACGAGGGAGGAGTGTCTCACAGAGTGGACAGAGAGTGGACACAGGGTTTAAAAACTCCAGCAGCACTGCTACAGCAGTTCAACACACAGTCACAAGATTTAAAACAGAGTGCCATAGAGCATTATATAAATCAGTTTCCTGTTCAGTGGCGAAATGGCCACTAGGGGGCCTGCCGGACAAGGACATTCCTTCCAAGGATCAGGAACTGCATATAAAAGCTGTTATACACTACATGACATAAGTTTGTGGACGCTAAAGGAGTACATTTAATTACTGTAACACATATGTAGCGTCTAAACGTTTTGACTTTTTCTCAAAATATTCTTCAGACTTGGAGCTCTGCACGACGGAGGACACCCATTGTACCCGATGAGGGCTATAAATCCTCACAGACACTGGAGCTTGGGGTGGGTCAGAGTGGCGAACTAATCCTCCAACACTAACCTCCTGCCCTCACTGGTGTTTATGTGGCCGAATGCAATCAAACGTTCCCAGCAATGTTTTAAAGCAATGTGGAGGAAAGCCTTCCCAGAGGCTGTAACTGCTGCAGTGTTGAGTGAGTGAGGTTCATACCCAAGAGAAATGCTTGAAGATGAGTTTTTTCTTGTTACAGTTCTTTATAAAATAAAGAGCCCGTTCTATGACATTTGTTAAACAGGATTTGAAGCTAATGCTCAGACTGCAGAGGGTGGGGTGGGGGGTGATGAGGGTGTATCTACGAGATATGAACACCTGATATTAAATATTAAGCGTGGCCTTTTACAGCGACGCAAAGTGACTTATTGGAGGAGACAGGAGAGAAATTGGTTTATGTTCAAATAGGACCAAGCAGAGGGAGATTAGAATACAATACATATTCAGATGCTAATGTGAGGCATTTGTCTGCGAGGTGGTGGTCCGTAATATTTGACTTTATGGCTAGCATCCTAAGTGCTAACTCAGGCAGGAGATTAGCTGCTCGGTTGTGTGTGTGTGTGTGTGTGTGTGTGTGTGTGGGGGGGGTTCTTTCTGCATGTTGCAGAGGGCAGGACATAGCCCATGAATACAGTCATGTAATGAACCTAATCACACCAATGTGCAGGTGTTCCTCCACACAATAAGTGCCTGCAGACTTGGCTTTTATGAATGGACCTCATTATCAGTGTGTGTTCTTTCAAATGCAGATGGGTCACGGACAACGGTGCGAAGCTGAATTGCAGCCGTCTTCTTCACGTGTTGACATGATTTTCCTGCCTCTCTCCTCTTCAGACGCTGCAGGTTTTTACACCAAGACTTGAAGAGCTTTGGAGGAGTGGAAGGCTAAAATAACACTGGGCTTTTATGAAAGGAGAGAGAGGGTGTGTGTGTGTGTGTGTGTGTGTAAGTGAGAGAGAGAAGGTGTGTGTGTGTGTGTGTGTGTGTGTGTGTGTGTGTGTAAGTGAGAGAGAGAAGGTGTGTGTGTGTGTGTGTGTGTGTGTGTGTGTGTGTGTGTGTGTGTGAGAGAGAGAGAGAGAGAGAGAGAGAGAGAGAGAAAGAAAGGAGGAGAGAGAGAGAGAGCGAAAGAGAGGGTGTATGTGTGTATGTGCGTGTAAGAAAGAGAGAGATTGTGTGTGTGTGAGAAATAAAGAGAGAGAGAGAGTGGGTGTGTGTGAGTGAGTGAGAGAGAGAAAGAGAGAGATTCTGAAATGTGGTGTAGGGGGTAAAGTGTATGACATCATTAAATCCATTTACCTAAACAACAAGTGTGCAGTGAAATTGGGCGACAGAAGAACAGAATACTTCACTCAGGGGCGTGGGGTGAGACAGGGCTGCAGCTTGAGTCCAACTCTGTTCAATATCTACATCAACGAGTTAGCGGTGTTACTGGAACAATCTGCAGCCCCTGGACTCACCCTCAACAACACGGAGGTTAAATTCCTGCTCTACGCAGATGACATTGTGCTGCTGTCCCCCACTGAGCGTGGGCTACAGCAGCAGCTGGACCTGCTGGAGCAGTTCTGTCAGAACTGGGCCCTGACAGTCAATTTGGACAAAACTAAAATTGTAATCTTCCAGAAGAAAGCCAGGTCTCAGAGAAACAGACACCTGTTCACTCTAGGAAACACCGCCCTAGAGCACTCTCTACACTATACCTACCTGGGCCTGACCCTCAGCGCCTCAGGGAGCTTTGATCTGGCAGTGAACGCACTAAAGGAAAAGGCACGAAGGGCCTTTTACGCGATCAGAAATAAATTTCTCAAAATAGACCTCCCAGTCAGAATCTGGTGCAAAATTTTTGATAGTGTGATTGCGCCTATTGCGCTGTATGGAAGTGAGGTCTGGGGTCCACTCAGTAAACTCGACTACACTCGATGGGACAAGCATCCCACAGAGGCCCTGCACGCAGAATTCTGCAGAAATATATTAAAAGTTCAGAGAAAAACACCCACAAACGCGTGCAGGGCTGAATTAGGCCGATTTCCATTGATCATCCCAATTCAGAAGAGAGCCCTAAAGTTCTGGCTCCATCTAAAATCTAGTAACTCACACACACTGCAGCACGAAGCACTGAGAACCCAAGAGCTCAGCCCTAAACCCAGTCCCCTCTGTCAGCTGGTTCTGAGACTGACTAACCCTCTAACCCCTAACACACCACAGTCTCAGTCCAGCACTGCTGATCAAAGTCCAATCAGACTGAACCAAATTATTAAACACAGTAAATCAGCCTATCTAGAACACTGGGACAATGACACCAGAACCCAGTCTAGATTAGAGTGCTATCGGACCCTAAACAGACCGTACGAATTGGCAGAGTATCTCTTCACCGTCAGAGATCCACAGCAGAGACAGATCCTGACCAAGTACCGGCTCAGTGACCACAGCCTGGCCGTGGAGAAGGGCAGGTATAAGAAGTCCTGGCTGCCCAGAGAGCGGAGAGTGTGTGGTCACTGCGAGAGCGGTGAGGTCGAAACAGAGCTGCACTTTCTCCTCCACTGCCCAAAATTCGCACTCATTCGAGAAAATTTCAACCAAAAACTTAAAAACCTCCAGCCAACTCTGGAGACTCTGACCCAATTAGAATTACTACAGATCTCCCTCGGAGAAGGACACACAGCGCCTTTCGCCGCCAAATATGTGGCAACATGCCACTGCCTGAGAGACAGTGAGCACCAGTCATCACACACTCCCCCTAGCACTCTGAAATCACCCACACGGTGATACCCCCCTGACACACACTCCACCACCCCCCCCGCCCACACACACTCACATATTAATAACCCCCTAAACACACTCCATCAACACCCACACAAACACCCCACACACTACTGATCCCCCACCCAAACACTATAAACAGGAATGTAAACACTTACTGGTGATTATACACTTAATGAACGTCTTATTTTATTTAATAATATGTGATCTTTTTTTTTTTTTCAACTGATTGATTGATTGTGTGATTGTCATTATTATTATTGTTATTATAATTATCATTATTATTTTATCTATTCATTGTATTTTTATATATATTTGTTTTCTAATGGAAATTAATGATTATTTACTTAAATAATCGGTTAATTAAGTTTTTTTTTTTTTTTTCCAAATACAAAATAATTTATGTTCAGTGTAATTTTGTTTATGTGCTTTGGCAACATTGTTACTGAAACAGTCATGCCAATAAAGCCAAGCTGAATTGAATTGAATTGAATTGAGAGAGGGAGTGTGTGTGTGTGTGTGTGTGTGTGAGAGAGAGAGAGAGAGAGAGAGAGAGAGAGAGAGAGAGAGAGAGAGAGAGAGAGAAAGTGTGTGTGTGCGTGTGTGAGAGAGAGAGTGTGTGTGAGAAAGAGAGAGAGAGAGAGAGAGAGAGAGAGAGAGAGAGAGAGAGAGAGGGTGTATGTGTGTGTGTGTGTGTGTGTGTGTGAGAAAGAGAGAGAACAAGAGAGAGAGAGAGAGTGTGTGTGTGTGTGTGTGTGTGTGTGTGTGAGGAAAAGAGAGAGAGGAGGAATGGAAATGAAAGGGGGAGATAAATAAAGAGAAAGTGAGAGAGAAAAAGACATAAGGGGAAATGAAGAGGAACATAATGAGAGAGAGAGAGAGAGAGAGAGAGAGAGAGAGAGAGAGAGAGAGAGAAAGATGAAGGGACAGAGCAGGAAGGGAGGATTGGAAAGTGGGAGAATCAGAGATGAAAAAACACACTGTGGACAGGACACCCGTCCATCACAGGGCCTCACACACTCACCCAGTTCACTCATATCACTCCACCTCAGGGGCTGAGGAAGTGCCCGATCCTCCCTTACAATTACACCACAGTGAGGTCGGTAGGCAGCATAGACAGCCTGCTTGTCAGGAGCGCACATATTCGGACCTAAAATACTCCCTACCTGCTGAGACAGACCCGCTATGTCCTCTGCTCATACAGTGCATGTGTGGGAGGGGGGGGGGGGCTGTCGTGACGGGTGAAGGGGAGAGTGGGCATGGAGCTGTCTGTGGTGCTGAAACCTGCTGTCGTGCCAGTGGGGGTGAAAATGACGAGGCCCTCTGTATTTTTTGGTCAAACCGCTCTCCATCCCCATTAACCGCTCTCACTGACCGCACCACCACCCACAGAGCACAGTGCCCAGACCCTCATTAAGGGCCATTTAACCCACCAGAGCCAGGCCATAAATACTGCTGTGACTATTATACCCCCCCCATAGCTCTGCCTCTGAACGCTTCTCTTGCTTAATGCCTTTACTCTGGTATCCCGGTGTTTACAAATGCAGACACTAAATTAATAATGTAGCCGATAATGACTGTAATTTAGATAAAACCAAGCTAATTAAGTTTCTGATAAGTACTTTCCAATTTGGCTCCTGCTCCGCGCTGATAAGTTGTTAATGGAATGCAGTAAAATGGTTCAAGAGCATCGTTTTTAAACAGAACACACTCCTTTCCGTTAAGATTACAACACATACACACTTTTGTAGACCTTTATACCTTCAGAGGCACACACAGAAAAGTATAGAGAGAAAGAGTAGAGAGAGAGAGAGTGAGAGGGTAACAGAGAAAGTAGTGAGAGAGAGAGAGAGAGAGAGAGAGAGAGAGAGTGAGTGAGTGGGTAACAGAGAGAAAGTAGAGAGAGAGAGAGAGAGAGAGAGAGAGAGAGAGAGAGAGAGAGAGAAAGAGTGAGTGAGTGGGTAACAGAGAGAAAGTAGAGAGAGAGAGAGAGAGAGAGAGAGAGAGTGAGTGAGAGGGTAACAGAGAAAATAGTGAGAGAGAGAGAGAAAGAGTGAGTGAGTGAGTGAGTGAGTGAGTGAGTGAGAGGGTAACAGAGAGAAAGTAGAGAGAGAAATAGTGAGTGAGTGAGTGAGAGGGTAACAGAGAAAGTAGTGAGAGAGCGAGAGAGAGCGAGAGAGAGAGTGAGAGTGTAACAGAGAAAGTAGTGAGAGAGTGAGAGATTTGAGATTTTAACACAACATTTATTCATACAAGAAACCACAAAATTATTATTTACCTACACCTTACAATTTTTCTTCTGCTCTCCTTCAACACCACGGACTGAGAATGGCTAGCTGTCCTTCTATTAGTGTACAGAACAAGTCACCATAACACCACTCCTCCTCAAATACATCTAGATTGCTCATGGTTTTGTAGAACTTAAATTCAAGTACAGTTCTTGACTTTACCAAGGCAAAAAACACGGGTAACACCTCCTGCCCCGGTCTATCCTCCACCTTGTTCCGTCTTGAGTTGTATATAGCCAGCTTTGCTTGGCCAACAATAAAATTCAACAGCTGGTATTTTACTCTGTCCATCCTGTTGTAACCAGCACCAAATATAAAAGCATGAGCTGTAAAAGATTGTCCACACTTCTCTGCTCAGAGTTAAGAACAGAGGTGAAAAACAGTGAAAAATAGTTTCTCTAAAACCACAGAACAAACACTTATCAGACACATGCAGAAAAATAACAGACACAAAAGCATCAACAGCCACAGCCCCATGCAAAATTCCCCACTGAAGATCTCCTGATCTTTTTGTCAATGGCGGCTTGTATAGCACCCTCCAGACTGGCTGTTTACCCAAACCCACCCCAAGTTATTCTCTCCATACTGTGTCAGCCCTACCGTTTAAAAAGTTTTGTTCAAAACCTTTACACAGCACTTGTATAGGACCTGCCCCAAGACCGTGTGCAGATCCAACTCCTGCAGTCCAGTGAGGTCCAACAATGGACCACACATGTCTTTCAAATCAGGAGTGAGCCGAGTGTTAGGAAAATTGTCTTCCATTCTGGGCATTACATTTCCAGTCCAAAAGTCCTCCAGCATGGACCACTCCTCTGGCTCCAGTCTAGCTCTCCACAGGTTCAGCACAGACCTCATAAGACGAAGAGACCTCAGGCCTAGACGAGAGGCGATGGCATGGACATCCCTCAAACCTGGTCCTGCTGCTTCCACTAGGTGCCGGAGTGTGACCACGCTGCAGGCACACAGCGCTTGAGTGAGACCAGGTGTCCCTTCGCTCACCACGTCCAGGTGCACTCCATTCACAATAGGCTCCTCAAGCAGCCAAAACAAAGAGTCACACTTCTCTGGTCTGTTCACTTTAAACATTGTCCAACATTTAAACAGTCCACGATAAAAAGGGGGAAGTCTATTCAAGTGAAGCCGTTTAGTGTTCATTCGGAAAAGTGCAGAGTCCAGCCCCAGCCCTTCAACTGTCCGTAGAATAATGCTGGCCACCTTCCTCCACACTACGTCCACAGAGCCCGTCAACAACTTCTGAAGAAACTGAAGACGAAATGTTGTCATTCTGCTGGTTAAATGCACCAGGCCTTGTCCACCTTCATCTTTGGGCAGAAAGAGGACACCCTGAGGAACCCAGTGGAATTTGTCCCAAAAGAAGTTCACGGCCTGGAGACGGGGCAGTAACCCAACAGGAGGATCCACACACGTCAGTCGATGCCAGAGGGCAGAGGCGATCAGATTGTTTATGACCAGCACTCTCTGTATGACAGCTGTGAGTGAATCCACTTCCACCGAGCCAACCTGCTTTCAATTTTCACAGCTAGACCCTCCCGGTTTTTCTGTTCCGTTACTCCATCCCCAAGGTGCACACCTAACTATTTAAAACCTCCCCTTTTCCAGCACATACCTGCTGGGAGGCTGGGTAAACCACTCTCCCATTTCCCCACTGCAACAGCATCGCTCTTCCCCCAGTTCACTCTGGCAGCCGACAAGATCCCAAAATCCCTCACAGCAGACACTATATTATCAATATCGGACTGACCTTTTACCATCACGACTACATCATCAGCATACGCTGAGATACAATGTTGAACACCATACCATGGTAAAAACAACCCTTCAATTTTCGAGTGGAATCTGTGCAGCAGTGGTTCAATGGCGAGGGAAAACAACATCCCAGACATGGCACAGCCTTGCCGTATGCCACGACCAGCCTTGAAAGGAGCACTCAAACCGCCATTGACTTTCAGTACACTTTCAATGTCCTGATACAGTACTTTAGTCATCGCAATAAAAGTTTGGCTAAACCCAAAAGCTTCAAGAGTCGACCAAAGGTACTGATGCTCGACTCGGTCAAAGGCTTTCTCCTGATCCAGTGAGACAAGACCAAAATCAACCACCACAACTCTGGACACCTCTAAAACATCTCTGATCAAGTAGATATTATCAGTAATTGATCTGCCCGGCACACAGTAGGTCTGGTCTAAATGAATGACCTGCCCCATTGCTTTTCTCAGCCTAGTAGCCAAGGTCTTTGAAAACACCTTGAGATCCGTGCACAAGAGGCTCACGGGTCTCCAATTCTTAATTTCCTGGAAGTCCCCCTTCTTGGGCAGCAGGGTGATTACGGCCCTCCTGCAGCTCTGTGGCAGACGTCCCTCTGCGAGGTTTTCATTGAGCACGGCCAATAAGTCTGCACCCAGCACCGTCCAAAAAGATTTATAAAACTCCACAAGCAACACTTCGATTCCTGGGGCAGCCCGCCGTTCATGCTCTGCAGTGATGCATGGAGTTCCTGTTTGAGCAACGGTTTCTCTAACTCTGTTCAACTGCCCTGAGACCTTTGGAAGTCCAGCATAAAAACTCTCGGAAAGTTCTTCATTGGCCACATACTCACTACTGTACAAGTTCTCGTAGAAACGTACAGCACGCCTTCGTATTTCGGTGGGCTCCATCAGTTCTACGCCACATTTGGATCACAGAGAGTGAATATACCGACTTTGGCCATTCTTCTTCTCAAGGCTGAAGAAAAATTTGGAGGGGGCATCCATCTGCATTAGGTACTGAAAACACGATCGGACCAGAGCTCCCTGTGCCCTATACCTGAGCAGATTTGAATTTCAGAGCAGCAGTGTGACGTTGGTCTCTTGTAAGTTCTACCTGCCTTTGTAACTCAACTACATCGTTTTCTAATTGCATCAAGGACTGTGTAAAGTGCCTCGAAACATTAAAAGTGTACTGTTGACAAAGTAATTTAATTTCAACTTTACCATAGTACCACCACTGTCTTAAGTTACTAAAACAAGGCTGTTTAAGTTTGACATTAGACCAGAAAACAGAGAACACATGTTTAAACTGCTCATCATTTAAAAGAGAAGTGTTAAAATGCCAGTAAGCACTTTTATGTTTCATATTTGCAATAAAACCTGTGCACATAACCATACAATGATCAGAGAACCCCACTGGAGAAATCACACACTCCTTGAAAATGCTGAGGTGATGCTTGAAACAGTAAAATCTGTCCAGTCTGGACAAAGACATGAATCCTTCTCTTGCATGGGCCCAAGTGTACTGTCTACTATTCCGATATAAAACCCTCCAAACATCAAACAGGTCATGAGTGCGCAACAACTTACATAGTGCTCTCTCGGATGGACCATGAGGCTCTACGTGATTCCTGTCAATATTGTCATCCTCTGTGAAATTAAAAATCACTCCCTAAAAATAGATCATCTTCAGGGCTGGCATCCTGCAGTGCCACATTTACACTGTCGAGAAAAGTAACCCGGTCTGGGCCATTTGTAGGAGCATAAACATTTACAAAATTAACCTTAAAACATTCCAGCTGTGCCTGAACAAACAGGAACGTAACGCCTACGTCATGCTTGACCTCACATGAAATAGGCAAAAAATGTTTTGCAAAAAGAATAGCAACCCCTCCTCTAGCAGAGGTCATGTGACTAAAAAGAATGTCCCCCGTCCACTACTTTCTCCAGTCAGTTTCATTGTTATCGTCACTATGTGTCTCCTGCACAAACATAACATCCACAGCCTTTCGCTCAATAAGTTCATATATTAAAGCTCTTTTCTGAGCATCCCGTGCTCCGTTCACATTCAGAGTGCCCACCCTGATCTTACTCATTTGTAAATATGGAGGATGAAGACACAGCACAGGCCACAGGGTGAGAAACACCAGGAAGTTAAGTAGTCTCAAAGCCATCCTCATTCTGTAATCCCAGTTTCAGTTTCGGCACAATCTTCTTTAATCTGTAGATTTCCTGAACAGTAAACTGATCACCTCTCTTGTTTCTCATAACTGACTGAACCGTGTCTATAAACAGCCTGCGGTCTGGGAAATAGTCTTCAACTACAACACCCTTCATGTTTTTTGTGTTCTGTAGAAATGATTTTATCTTGCTAACAGAATAAGAACTACGTCGACTATGCTGACTGTTGACGTCTGAAAGATCACTGTCTGAATCTTCTAAACCTTCCTTGTGTTTTCCACGCTCCGCTCCTGACATGCACTGTGCCTTCCCTTTGTTTTCAGAAGTTTTGGCCCACTTCATTTTTCTTTTACCAGTAGGGGCTTTAAAAAGAGACTTTTCAGCCCCAGTTTCAGTGTCTATACCCTCTCCCTCCAGAGAAACAGCACTTGCTGCATCAAGCCCTGCACCATCACAATCCATACCTTCCCTATTCACCACCTCCTGCGTCTGCTGTGGCTCAACTGTCTCACTGTCCAAAGTACCTTCAGCTCCAGTACCATCTGTCTCACCCTCTTCCACTACCTGCTCCTGAGAGGTAGGGGCTATTACAGGTTCTTCTCTCTCTCTCCATTCTGGGATCTGCAGCACTGTCTCCAGCTGAGCTGGGCCCAGCTCCTGCATCCCCCTCCTGCACTGTGTCCTTCCCCTTAGAGTCTGGCCCTGCCTCTGCCTCCTCAGGACACCAACTCTTTAAATTTCCTTCTAGATCACACTCGAAACACTTCATATAGTCTGACGAGGCAAAAACTCTTAATTTCAGAGCCACATTTAGATCTTCTCTGCCATCTTTCAGGATCATGTAGACCTGCCGTCTGAAGCAGAATACGTGTTTGAGTGGGGGAGAGGTACAACCAAGAGGGATTCTCTTCATGTAGGACACAAGCTGACCAAAACGAGACAGTTCTTCAGATAACATTTAATTTTTTTAATAAAAGGTGGTACATTGGACAGTGTAATTTTTCTGTTTTGAGATCAAACAGAGCACACAGACAAAGGAGAGAAGATGAGGGATAAGAAAAGAGCGTGAAAGTGAAAGGAGAGGATGAAAGCGTTTAAAGAGAAAGAGTAAATGGGCAGAGGGAGGACAAATGAGAGATACAGAAAACTAGAGAGAGGGAGCACAAATACAGGCAAAGGAGAGAAAACGAGGGATAAGCAAATTAGAGATAGAAGGGAATAAAAAGAGACTTCAGAGAGTGGAAAAGAGAAAGCAAATGGGCTGAGAGCGAACAAACGAGGGACATGAAATCAGAAAAAAAGATTAAGAGAATGGGAGAAGTGCAAGAGAGGGGGGGAGAATATAATTGCTAAAGTATGAGAGAGAGAGAGAGAGAGAGAGAGAGAGAGAGAGAGAGAGAGAGAGAGAGAGAGAGAGAGAGAGAGCGTGTGCATGCAGAAAGTGCTGGAGGTGGAGGTGTGTGTGTGAAGGGATGATGGTGACTACTAGAGCATCTAATTTAAGAGTAGGGAGCTGAACTGAGTCGAGCCCCTAGCAGTGGGTTTTCATTAGCAAAAGCCCCCCGTCAGTTGTTTAGCACAAACACACAGCCCCTGAACCCACTGCACATCCGCATTTTAACAGTCTATCAAGGGTTGGAGGTGTACATTAATCAGCCATAACATAATAACCACTTCCTTGTATCTCCTTGCCACCCACGGTCCACACTGTAAAACAAATACAGTAAATTACTGTAAATTTACAGCAATTTTTTACAGTGCATTCTCTCAGCTCCACTGGCTCCACAGGGGCACTCCTTGTCCACTCTGTGAGACACTCCTCCCTCGTTGGTCCACCTTGTAGATGTAAAGTCAGAGACAGTAGCTCATCTGTCGCTGCACAGTGTGTGTCGGCCGTCCTCTAGTCCTTCATCAGTGACACAGGACGCTGTTAGCTGGATGTTTTTGATCGGTGGATTATTCTCAGTCCAGACATTGAGGGGTTTAAAAACTCCAGCAGCACTGCTGTGTCTGATCCATTTGTACCACGTCAACAGATGTGTGAGTGACTGAGTGAGTGAGTGACCCTGATTGAATGAATGAACTACAATGCTATCTACAGACAACACAGATGAATTGGAGTGAGATGCTCATACGGACTCCCTGGACACACCTAGGGGAAATCAGTCAGACCCCAGACCTCTGTGTGTGTCTCCCAAGAGTCAGACGTTGAGACGTGGCTCTTGTTTGTTTACAGGGAACACTTCAGACTTCCGTTCTGATAATCCTCCCCTCGGCGTGTGCTGTCACAACACTGAAACACTGCGTTTGCTCCCCTGAGGGCTCTTTACTCCTGCTCCTCCGGTGGGCTACACCCTGCTGTGCTCATTTTGGGCTGCACGCCGAAGTGTGGGGTGAGGTGTCAGTGTTTTTTTTTCACTCCTGCGATGTGCCTGGTGAGAGGGGTTAAGTGGGTAACAGAAGCTGCTGTCTGCTGTAGGTAGGTTTGCATAATTCAGGGGCACTTTATCATTTCTTACTGCCAGACGAAGTAAAACATTCATTTGTATGTAAATGAGATCAGGGTTCCCACAAGTGTCCGACTGGATGGCATCGGAATGGATGTACGGCGCGGTGTTAATCTGCGACAAACGAAAGCCCACACACACCAAACAGCTGCTAACAAAGCGTGTGATGAAAGCATCCGGCTCCTGTGACGGATTGAGTGGCTCCTAATGACTAATCGCACATAATGTGACAAAGAAACCCGAGGCGGAGCTCCATCTGTGCCTCGATCTGAGGAGAAATCACACCAATCGCAAGACAAACTGCGCACTTCCTCTAGACCCTGCATTAACCCTTTCAGCTCGTTGTATATATGCTTTATAACACACAACTCACATCACAACAGCCCCTTTTTTGTCACCACAAAGGTGATGTGTTAATGTGTGTTGTGCTGGTGCGAGTGGATCAGACACAGTAGTGGCTGCTTGAGTTTCAAACCTTGGTCCACCTTCTAGACAGTAGCTCTAGTCCTTCAAAAAATATCACAATGGCCCCTCCATCCATTGTCTGTGAGGATGGTGGGGATAAGTTGGGGTGTTGAGTTAGTGATGGACCCTAGTGGTGGTGGTCAACCCGATGTCATGGCTGAAACGTGCCTATGTTACTAAAACACCACACTGGCTAAAACGTACAGTTAACAATGTTAAACCTCAAATGTGCCCCCTAGCCTCTAAGATGGCTTCGAAAAGCGCATCTTGAACCAAAGCATTCATTCATTCATTCATTCATTATCTGTAACTCTTATCCAGTTCAGGGTCGCGGTGGGTCCAGAGCCTACCTGGAATCATTGGGCGCAAGGCGGGAATACACCCTGAAGGGGGCGACAGTCCTTCACAGGGCAACACAGACTCACACATTCACTCACACCTACGGACACTTTTGATTCGCCAATCCACCTACCAACGTGTGTTTTTGAACTGTGGGAGGAAACCGGAGCACCCGGAGGAAACCCACGCGGACACGGGACAGTCACCCAGAGCGGGAATCGAACCCACAACCTCCAGGTCCCTGGAGCTGTGTGACTGCGACACTACCTGCTGCGCTACTCTGCCACCTCCAAAGCATTCAAGTAGAAGATTATTTTACTTTTATTTCTGAGTGGAAAAAATTAATTAATTAATTAATTCATTATCTGTAACCGCTTATCCAATTCAGGGTTGTGGTGGGTCCAGAGCCTACCTGGAATCATTGGGCGCAAGGTGGGAATACACCCTGGAGGGGGCACCAGTCCTTCACAGACACACACACATTCACTCACACAGACACTTTTGAGTCGCCAATGCATCTGCCAACGTGTGTTTTTTGGACTGTGGGAGGAAACCGGAGCACCCGGAGGAAACCCACGCGGAGAACACACCAACTCCTCACAGACAGTCACCCGGAGCGGGAATCGAACCCACAACCTCCAGGTCCCTGGAGCTGTGTGACTGCGACACTACCTGCTGAAAAAAGCATTCAAGTAGAAGATTATTTTACTTATGTTTCTAAGTTGAAAAAATGTGTTTAGAAAAGTATTGCAATGAGCTGATATACCACAAGCTACAGATTTGGATGTAGCTAGGTGTTTTACAGTTTATTAACACTAATACGTGTCAGGCCTGCAACAAATCTGTCAATTTGCATCGCTGGGTATTTCATTAAGGGTCAGACAACTACCTGACTATTCGCCATATGCTACGACAAAACATAAAAGCACGTCTAAAAACACATGACTTACGTTCAGAGTAGCGACATACGAGGTGTTAGTTGAGCTAAAGCTAATGCTAAAGCTAAAGCTAGCTGTCTAATGAACTCTAGTGACTTACTAAGTGGTGCTCATGACAAACTAAGTGGTGCTCATGACTTACTAAATGGTGCTCATGACATACAAAGTGGTGCTCACAAGATTTTTCCTTAAAAAGGAATTCTCACCATGTCCCTTCAGGGGCTCCGTACAACTGGAACCACAAAACTAAATAAAAAAAAATCTTCAGCTAAAACCATTATGGCATCTCTGGGAACTCTATTGAAACTAGTAGCTCGTGTAAGGTGCAAAACTATTACTTGTTTTACCGATGAATTTAGAAACCAGTCAGCATCACAAAGTCAGCATTTTACCTTTGAACCTTCATAAACAAGTAAATAGCAGCATGGCAACAGCGGCGCCATGTCCATCTGGTGGTTTGGTTGGAATACCGCATGTTGTTGATATATCCCGGGGGCGCACGGCAACGACTACGTACAAATGAATACGTTATAGTAGGTCTTTTAGTACACTGTTTATGTTTCTGATGTGATATCGGGTTGTGGTGGTGGATAAGCAAGGGTATTGTGGTCTCCTTGCTTACCCATAAGCCCTATTCAGACAGGATTAATTTTACAGGGGGAGCTGGGGTAATGTAATTATTCCACAAGATGTCAGTAATGTTTATGGTGGATTCCGTCAATATAACAGAGATGAGAGGGGCTCCTCGATTCACTGCCATCACATAGTGTGGATCAGACACACCAGTGCTACTGGAGTTTTTAGACTGTCACAACTGTTCTGGGATCAGCCCTCCCACCAAAACATACAGCCCTCAAAGACTTTACCTTCTAAAGTCTTAAAGATTAAAACTACTGAGATACTCAGGTTATAATTCCTTTCCCCCACGTTCACAGGTAAAGCAGGTAATCCCGTCTGAATAGGGCTATAATCATTAAATGCTATTCATAAAGCTACATGCCATCTTCATAAACCTGTTGAATGATGTCAGATGCCTTCCCTACTACCACTTTATTGTTTTGATAACATTCATATGGCCTATGTACACTGTAAAAAATTTCTTGTAAATTTTACAATAAAATACTGTAGCAGAGTTCCCAGCCATTTACTGTATTTTTACAGGAACACTACTGTATTTCAAATTTACAGCTTATTACTGTAATTGAATAATTCAATAATTTACTGTAAATACTGTGATTTACAATAAAATACTGTAGCAAACTCGCTGTAAATTTACAGCAATTTTTTTTACAGTGTAGGTGTCTTGTGAATGAAGACGTAAGTGAATGGTCACTGGTGAAGGCTTAAAAAGGGACCTTTTCTTCAAGGAACTTTGGTCAAGATACTACAAAAATTAAACCCAGCGAGCAGAAGCTCTGTTTTTTTTTTCACTGTTTCAACTCTGTTCTCTTTCTTCTCTGTTCTTGTTTTCTCCATTTTTGCTCATTTTGTTCTTTTATTTCTCGTTGTTGCTCTCATATAAATACGGGTCCAGTTGTGTGATTAGAGAGACTTGGAGGAGGAGGCCCGACAACTGGGACTCATCACTTGATATAGGAACCGGGCAGAACCAGAACAGCTTGATTTATCCCATGTTTTCTGACTTGAATAGCTCACAAAAAATGGACTGGAGGTTTTTTTTCAAAAGTTCCCTTTAAGTCATTAGTCCTATGTGATATAGCCTTATGAATGATGACCTACAGTAAAATTTCACTGGTGGAGGCTTATGTCATTGTTCACAAAAGATGATGACTGCCATCATCATGCCACCATCCAATCAGAGCTGAGGAGACGTGCTTATTTACCTCCATTAGACAGGGTAGGGATGGTTAATGAAGTGTTTGCTCTTAAACTCTCTTTAATGCATATGCCGAGGCGACGGAGGCCCTTCCCCAGGACTCATTTTCTGCCAGAGTGGATATTAATTTGCATTAGCCCGGGGTGAGCACCAGTGCAGCAGAAGGAGGCGGAAAAGCAGGAGGGATGACCATTAATCCTGCATTGCCCCAACGTCGGCCCAATTTGGGCGAGAGAACAAGATTCATGGCTGTACTTAACAACCTCTATTCAAAAAAAAAAATTAAAAAAAAAAGAACAGAAGGAGAGTAATCTAATCAGTGCCTGGGTAAGAGGCCTGGTTTGCTTCAGAAGAAGAGCTACACAGCTCCAAAAATAGAAAGTCCTAGTTTCTCCTCCTGTTGACGTCTCTGCCTCCTTCGTCCCACCCCAAACATGACGGGAATGGAGATTTGAGTTAACTGAACTGCTGATTCCTCAAAAATAAAGCAATGCATGTATTTTGACCAGTAAAGCACATGATTTTAGGCTGGATATACATTTCCAATTCATACTGCATTATGGGTTTCACTCTAAGCTCTTTTCCACCAATGAGGAACCTGTTTGGTTCACATCTGAAAATTTAATCATTAAATCAGAAAAGTTTGTAACCAACTGTACGGAGCCCCTGAAGGGACATGGTGAGAATTTCTTTTTAGAGAAAAATCTCAAGAGCACCACTTAATATGTCGTGAGCACCATTTAGTAAGTCATGAGCACCACTTAGTTTGTCGTGAGCACCACTTAGTAAGTCGTGAGCACCACTTAATATGTCGTGAGCACTACTTAGTATGTTGTGAGCACCACTTAGTATGTCATGAACACCACTTAGTAAGTTGCGAGCACCACTTAGTATGTCATGAACACCACTTAGTAAGTTGCGAGCACCACTTAGTAAGTCGTGAGCACTACTTAGTATGTTGTGAGCACCACTTAGTAAGTCGTGAGCCCCACTTAGTATGTCGTGAGCACCACTTAGTATGTCGTGAGCACCATTAGTAAGTCGTGAGCCCTATTTAGTATGTCGTGAGCACTATTTAGTAAGTCGTGAGCACCACTTATTATGTCGTGAGCACCACTTAGTAAGTCGTGAGCACCACTTAGTATGTCGTGAGCACCACATAGTATGTCGTGAGCACCACTTAGTATGTCGTGAGCACCACTTAGTATGTCGTGAGCACCTCTTAGTATGTCGTGAGCACCACTTAGTATGTCGTGAGCACCTCTTAGTATGTCGTGAGCACCACTTAGTATGTCGCGAGCACCACTTAGTATGTCGTGAGCACCTCTTAGTATGTCGGGAGCACCACTTCGTAAGTCGCGAGCACCACTTAGTATGTCGTGAGCACCTCTTAGTATTTCGGGAGCACCACTTCGTAAGTCGCGAGCACCAATTAGTATGTCGTGAGCACCTCTTAGTATGTCGGGAGCACCACTTCGTAAGTCGCGAGCACCACTTAGTATGTCGTGAGCACCTCTTAGTATTTCGGGAGCACCACTTCGTAAGTCGCGAGCACCAATTAGTAAGTCATGAGCACCAATTAGTAAGTCATGAGCACCAATTAGTAAGTCATGAGCACCAGTTTAGTAAGTCGCGAGCACCACTTAGTATGTCACGAGCACCACTTAGTATGTCACGAGCACCAGTTTAGTAAGTCGTGAGCACCACTTAGTAAGTCGTGAGCACCACTTTAGTAAGTCGTGAGCACCAATTAGTAAGTCGTGAGCACCACTTTAGTAAGTCGTGAGCATTAGTAAGTCATGAGCACCAATTAGTAAGTCATGAGCACCAGTTTAGTAAGTCGCGAGCACCACTTAGTATGTCACGAGCACCACTTAGTATGTCACGAGCACCAGTTTAGTAAGTCGTGAGCACCACTTAGTAAGTCGTGAGCACCACTTTAGTAAGTCGTGAGCACCAATTAGTAAGTCGTGAGCACCACTTGGTAAGTCGTGAGCACCACTTAGTAAGTCGTGAGCACCACTTAGTAAGTCGTGAGCACCAGTTTAGTAAGTCGTGAGCACCACTTAGTAAGTCGTGAGCACCACTTTAGTAAGTCGTGAGCATCACTTAGTATGTCATGAGCACCAGTTAGTAAGTCGTGAGCACCACTTTAGTAAGTCGTGAGCACCACTTTAGTAAGTCGTGAGCACCACTTAGTAAGTCGTGAGCACCACTTTAGTAAGTCGTGAGCATCACTTAGTATGTCATGAGCATCACTTAGTATGTCATGAGCACCAGTTAGTAAGTTGTGAGCACCACTTAGTAAATCGTGAGCACCACTTAGTAAGTCGCGAGCACCAATTAGTATGTCGTGAGCACCTCTTAGTATGTCGGGAGCACCACTTCGTAAGTCGCGAGCACCACTTAGTATGTCGTGAGCACCTCTTAGTATTTCGGGAGCACCACTTCGTAAGTCGCGAGCACCACTTAGTATGTCGTGAGCACCTCTTAGTATTTCGTGAGCACCACTTAGTAAGTCGTGAGCACCAATTAGTAAATCGTGAGCACCACTTGGTAAGTCATGAGCACCACTTAGTATGTCGTGAGCACCTCTTAGTATTTCGGGAGCACCACTTCGTAAGTCGCGAGCACCAATTAGTATGTCGTGAGCACCTCTTAGTATGTCGGGAGCACCACTTCGTAAGTCGCGAGCACCACTTAGTATGTCGTGAGCACCTCTTAGTATTTCGGGAGCACCACTTCGTAAGTCGCGAGCACCAATTAGTAAGTCATGAGCACCAATTAGTAAGTCATGAGCACCAATTAGTAAGTCATGAGCACCAGTTTAGTAAGTCGCGAGCACCACTTAGTATGTCACGAGCACCACTTAGTATGTCACGAGCACCAGTTTAGTAAGTCGTGAGCACCACTTAGTAAGTCGTGAGCACCACTTTAGTAAGTCGTGAGCACCAATTAGTAAGTCGTGAGCACCACTTTAGTAAGTCGTGAGCACCACTTAGTAAATCGTGAGCACCACTTAGTAAGTCGTGAGCACCACTTTAGTAAGTCGTGAGCATCACTTAGTATGTCATGAGCACCAGTTAGTAAGTCGTGAGCACCACTTAGTAAGTCGTGAGCACCAGTTTAGTAAGTCGTGAGCACCACTTAGTAAGTCGTGAGCACCACTTTAGTAAGTCGTGAGCATCACTTAGTATGTCATGAGCACCAGTTAGTAAGTCGTGAGCACCACTTTAGTAAGTCGTGAGCACCACTTTAGTAAGTCGTGAGCACCAATTAGTAAGTCGTGAGCACCACTTTAGTAAGTCGTGAGCACCACTTAGTAAGTCGTGAGCACCACTTTAGTAAGTCGTGAGCATCACTTAGTATGTCATGAGCATCACTTAGTATGTCATGAGCACCAGTTAGTAAGTCGTGAGCACCACTTTAGTAAGTCGTGAGCACCACTTTAGTAAGTCGTGAGCACCAATTAGTAAGTCGTGAGCACCACTTTAGTAAGTCGTGAGCACCACTTAGTATGTCGCGAGCACCACTTAGTATGTCGTGAGCACCTCTTAGTATGTCGGGAGCACCACTTCGTAAGTCGCGAGCACCACTTAGTATGTCGTGAGCACCTCTTAGTATTTCGGGAGCACCACTTCGTAAGTCGCGAGCACCAATTAGTATGTCGTGAGCACCTCTTAGTATGTCGGGAGCACCACTTCGTAAGTCGCGAGCACCACTTAGTATGTCGTGAGCACCTCTTAGTATTTCGGGAGCACCACTTCGTAAGTCGCGAGCACCAATTAGTAAGTCATGAGCACCAATTAGTATGTCACGAGCACCACTTAGTATGTCACGAGCACCAGTTTAGTAAGTCGTGAGCACCACTTAGTAAGTCGTGAGCACCACTTTAGTAAGTCGTGAGCACCAATTAGTAAGTCGTGAGCACCACTTTAGTAAGTCGTGAGCACCACTTAGTAAGTCGTGAGCACCACTTAGTAAGTCGTGAGCACCACTTTAGTAAGTCGTGAGCATCACTTAGTATGTCATGAGCACCAGTTAGTAAGTCGTGAGCACCACTTAGTAAATCGTGAGCACCACTTAGTAAGTCGTGAGCACCACTTAGTAAGTCGTGAGCACCAATTAGTAAATCGTGAGCACCACTTGGTAAGTCATGAGCACCAGTTTAGTAAGTCGTGAGCACCACTTAGTAAGTCGTGAGCACCAGTTTAGTAAGTCGTGAGCATCACTTAGTATGTCATGAGCACCAATTGCTAAGTCATGAGCACCAATTGCTAAGTCATGAGCACCACTTAGTATGTCATGATTACCACTTAGTAAGTCGTGAGCACCACTTAGTAAGTTGTGAGCACTGTAACTCCTCCATCATGGACGAAGACCTATTTAACTGTTTGAAGTCACGTCGCATTGTAGAAACACACCATAAGTGTTGATCACGACTTACTAAGTGGTGCTCACGACTTACTAAGTGGTGCTCATGAATTACTAAATGGTGCTCACGACATAGTAAGTGGTGCTCACAAGCTTTTTCCTTAAAAAGGAATTCTCACCATGTCCCTCCGTACAACTGGAACCACAAAAAATAAATAAATAAATAAATAAATCTTCAGCACAAACCATTATGGCATCTCTGGGCATGTCAAGATAAAAGAAGCTCCAGAAAGAGCTCAGATCCTCAAACAAAGTGTTACTGCATACTGGGACGGGGACAATGACCCGATACCCGATTTCTGCTTTACAAAGAAAACCAAGAAATATAAGGAAGTAAAAACAGGAAAATGCCACGTCTGTAGCTGTGTTCAGCATGACTCAAGGTGTGTTGGAAAATTCTCTCTGCTGTTCTCACTGTGGATAAACTCAGCAGGAAGGCTCTGAACTCATGGCTCTGAAGTCATGGATTAACCATGACTCTGTCCTGACTATCCTTTATCCTCAGCTCTGGTGCTGAATTAAACACAGAGAACCGAGCAAACCACACAACACCCACCCCAGCAAACCCTAACCCCAACGTCTAGTGCCAAGCACTGGCTACAGTGATGTAAATGGGTAAACACTTCCAAGAACAGTAGAAGTGGTCAGCACTTAATATTCTAATATTTGTGTATTTATTAATGTAAATTATAAATGAACCATTTTACACATTTGCCATGTCTTCACTGTGTGTGTCAGATCTGTCCACAGGGGCCCACAGCTGGACAAATCAGGACACTCCCTCTGCAGACTGGCACCCTCTGTGTGTAACCGACAATGATAAATGTGCTGCATCAGTACAACGCCTCTGGTGCAGATCCCGTTATGACACCGGCGAATCAACCAGTTCCAAGGCCAGGCCGGTGCTGTGGGTGTCCCCACATTACCCTGGACACCAGAGAGAGCCAACACTAACTTCTAAATCAGCTCCATGGCCATAAAGGTTTTCTCCAGCGTGTTCCCTCACTGCTCCAGCAATCAGCCGAGGCGTGAAAGAACCCGATCAGACAGCAGCTGGCAACTCTCTCTCTCCCTCTCTTTCCCCACATTTCCCCCCCTCCCTCTCTCTTCTAATCAACCCTGGTACTGTGAGCCCACTGCTGAGTGAGCTGCAATTATGCAGAAGTAGCCTGGTGTTCCTGACTGTGCTAACTTTGGCCTCAATGGAAAAATATTAGGACAGAATTATACGATGTGGCTTTTTCATCTTTACAGGAACTGAGCAGCATTCCAGAGGAAGTTCTGAGCGATCTGTGCTTAAAGAGGCATATCCCTCCATTTCCACACATAAAAATATATCTGGGGTCCCTTAATGTGACCTGCTATATGAAAAAACCACAAGGATAAAAAAACCCCACAGCAGTCTAAGCAGCCCTGTTCAGAACGGCCAGTTTCAGCACCTGTTCCTTTAAATAATAATGAGCCGCTCGCTGTTCACACAGACCCCGAGCACACAGCAGTGAGGAGTGAGGAACAGAAGCTCTGGTTTCTAGCCGTTTTTGCTCGGTTTTCTTTCTTCTCCATTTCTGTTCTCTCAGTTTTTTCTCAGTCCTCGCTAGTCTCTAGTGGGCATGTCCAGCAACACATAAGTGGGTAGCGCCCCCAAAGTACAGCAACCAGTTTAAGAGCATGGCTTGATTTATTCACAAAATGATCACAACCTTATCTCTTGTCAGAACCTCATTTTATTTCTAATAATAACAAACCTACAGCTGTTTATTTTGTTTATGTAACAATAACTGAACATTATTTTTTAATCAAATGTCAACTGTAATTTGGGCATAGTCTAATTTATCAAAAAAGTAGCTCTACTTAAACATTGAAAGTAAATATTTTGTACATTTTCAGTTGTAATAAACAACAAAACATACTTTATACTTAAACTTCAAACAAGGTCGGACACAGTAAGGTTTCTCTTAGTTTTGAGAAAGGATCAAATCTTTAGTAGGAACCAAAGTGAGTGGAGTGGTTCTGAGGGAACGTGAAGACCTGCTTTCTGATTGGTAGTTGCTACTGTGTGTCACTGCTCATTTGCATAGAGTTGAGCAGAGCTGAACTTCATTGTGTTGCTGAATTCGCCCACTTCACGTTGAAAACAAATGACTTTGTTGGGTGTTTGTGATCCAGCACTGACCTTTTAACATTAGAACCTTTCCACACAAAAGTTTATGTGGCTGAATGCCATCAAACAGTTCTGTACCTACTGTGAAGCCTTCCTGCTTAACACCACTGGGGTTTCTAGGGAAGAACTGTGGGATGAGATGGAGTCAACAACAACATTTTTAGAAGTTCCTCAGTGCTTGAAGGTTATTTTTCTGGGAAGGTGCTCTTAGTTTTTTCTCGACGATAAATTTACCCAAGTAACAATAGTTTTATTTTCCTGGAGTGTAGATATAGGCTACTTCCTGGGTTAAAAATGAAGGGCTATGCTTCTGAAAACACACAGTGGCACGCTTTTCATTCCCCATGTGAGAGGAACCCTGGTAGGTGACTGCCTGCCCCCCCCCCCCCCTCCCCTCCCTCCCTCCCCAAATGGGTTATGTGTGAAGAGTCTTGTCTAAATGAAGTTTGCACTGAGGCGACTGGATTGTATTTGATTTCGCTGCCAGTCTGAGGGCGAGGGAAGAAGAGAAAGGCTCAGACGGTGATTAGAGACGGGTTTAGGCTGCCATTTCTCAGCTTAACTGCAATCAAACAGCAATTTGCACTCTGTGAAAGTTTTGTCAGCTTCAGACGAGCGCTTGCATTACCAGCTGTGGCATTTCATTTTCCCGCCTAACTTTCAGCAATAAAAGAAGACATTAGCCTCCCCAGGCATTCATTGGCCAGACGTATTGACGGAGATAGCTTTTAACACAGTGTGGAGGCAACTGGTCGGCACCCACTAGGCGTTTTTCTTGCTTTTCCACAGAGTAAACATTGTTTTATGTAAGCACACGTCTGTATTCTTATACTGTGCACAGTGGCCATCATTTCACAAGGCTTTTCAGCCTAATCTAGCGCTTAATGTAATATTTGTCGCCTTATTCTCTATTCTGGAGCTGTGTAATGCAGGGGTGTTTCTACACTGCTTGTACTGGGGCACAGTGGTACATCTCTGATCTGGTAAAAAGCCTGTTGAACATGAAATGCATTACTCTGCCTTGCATGAGAAATAAAGAACAAATTAACAGTAAATCATTTTGCATTAATTGCAGTCACACAGCTCCAGGGACCTGACCTGGAGGTTGTGGGTTCGAGTCCCGCTCCGGGTCTGTGAGGAGTGTGGTGTGTTCTCCTTGTGTCAGCGTGGGTTTCCTCCTGGTGACTGTCTGTGAGGAGTGTGGTGTGTTCTCCCTGTGTTCGCGTGGGTTTCCTCCAGGTGACTGTCTGTGAGGAGTGTGGTGTGTTCTCCCTGTGTCTGCATGGGTTTCCTCCGGGTGACTATCTGTAAGGAGTGTGGTGTGTTCTCTCTGTGTCCGCGGGGATTTCCTCCGAGAGGACTGTCTGTGAGGAGTGTGGTGTGTTCTCCCTGTGTTCGCGTGGGTTTCCTCCAGGTGACTGTCTGTGAGGAGTGTGGTGTGTTCTCCCTGTGTCTGCGTGGGTTTCCTCCGGGTGACTGTCTGTGAGGAGTGTGATGTGTTCTCCCTGTGTCCGCGTGGGTTTCCTCCAGGTGACTGTCTGTGAGGAATGTGGTGTGTTTTCCCTGTGTCCGTGTGGGTTTCCTCCGGGTGACTGTCTATGAGGAGTGCGGTGTGTTCTCTCAGTGTCTGCGTGGGTTTCCTCCGGGTGACTGTCTGTGAGGAATGTGGTGTGTTTTCCCTGTGTCCGTGTGGGTTTCCTCCGGGTGACTGTCTATGAGGAGTGCGGTGTGTTCTCTCAGTGTCTGCGTGGGTTTCCTCCGGGTGACTGTCTGTGAGGAGTGCGGTGTGTTCTCTCAGTGTCTGCGTGGGTTTCCTCCGGGTGACTGTCTGTGAGGGAGACTGGCGCCCCCTTCAGGGTGTATTCCTGCCTTGCGCCCAATGATTCCAGGTAGGCTCTGGACCCACCGCGACCCTGAACTCGATAAGTGCTTACAGATAATAAATGAATGAATGAATGAAGTTAGAAATCTCCATTATGTCCGATGTTTCATCCTTAACTGTTTAATTGCCTTCTGCAATTTCTAATGTAATATGATACTCTAGAATTGAATAATTCAGAAATGACAGTATGTTACGTTGGGCGGCGTTACATGATATTACCATTATTTTCTGTGAGCAGGGAATATCTGTCTGTTGGCACTAGTGGTGCATTATGTATTTTTTAGTAGATTTTTACAGTTATAAGAGACTATATAGCTCACAGCTACATGTTTTTCTTAATTACATTATGAATGAAATTCATCCTCCATCGTGATGGTTATTTGAACGCTGTTCCTATGGTTAAACAATGGCAACAATAAATTATGGGATATTCTGTGTCTTAGCAGTGGTGTGAATGACATAAAAATCCACCTTCACAATGCATCACTAGGAGTGGCGCCCCCTCCAGGGTGTATTCCCACCTTGCGCCCAATGATTCCAGGTAGGCTCTGGAACCACCACGACCCTGAACTGGATAAGGGTTACAGATAATGAATGAATTAATGAATGATTATGAATGTAATTTTGAAGGATATTTCTCAAGTGGAATATGTGGTCAGAATCAAGCTCAACAATGAGGCCTCCCATGTGGTGCAGCAGCCTCAGTGTAGGCCCCTCTCACCAGGAGATTTCAAGTTTAAATCCAGGTGGTGCCTGGGGGCAATGTGTGTGGCAGGGGTAGGATTATTAAAACACCTGCCTCCCACACCACAGTAATCTTTAACCACCTCCACAGGGCTCAGAACTGTGGCCTTTTAGCACTTTAAATGGAAGGAATTTCTCATGGAAAGTTTAAGTCTGAAAACAATGAACCCAGGCTCTGAGCCAATGATCACCACAGCACACTTCTGCGGCTTGTTTTTCAGACTCACGACTCAATAAATCAAACCAACGATAACAAGGAAGTTCTCCCAGAAAATAAATATTGAACCATGTGTACATTTTACACAACATTAACTAACAGTTAATTATAGAAAAAGGACACAAGTCTTGCATACATTTCATCTATAGTCAATGTCAGAAACTAGAGTTTAAACAGGATTTAAGAGAAGCACTTGGCAAACAGCCTCGTCCAGGGTGTGTTCCCGCCTTGCACCCAATGATTGCAGGTAGACTCTGGACCCACCGCGACCCTGAACTGAAATGATTGATTGATTGATTGATTGATTGACTTGGCAAACATAACGCACAAGAAACATGTGCACAGTGTATCTGACTAACACATGCAGGCAGTACATTTGACTAGACACTTCCCTACAACCAGGTAAGAGGACAATGAAGAAAGCTGCACTATTGAAGGCTGGCATTGACACTGGCATTTTTACAGCACTATAGCTTCACTAGTCCAGGATAGTAAATATGAAGGCAGTGTTTGTTTTTGTTTGTCATGACCCCTGGCTCTTTGTCACTGATACTAACGTCATTATCAGAAAGTCTCCCTTTCGACATCAAAGAGCTTGAAAAAAAAAGCGGTGGAATTGATAAGGAAACAGTGTAGCCACTGATCTATAGGATAATACAACCCTGCTAGCATTAGCCCAACTTTAACTGTAAAAGCGGAACCCAGCCATAAACAAATCAGGTATTTCTTCAGAAAATGAAAGCAGCACATACGTTTCTCACCGTTTCAGTTACATAAGGAGACGAACTCAGTTGGGGCGACTTGCAGCACTTTTCCACTACATGGTACCTACTCTACTTGACTTCCATTAGGCAAACATTAGGTACCTGGTGTCTGTGAGGAGTGTGGTGTGTTGTCCCTGTGTCTGCGTGGGTTTCCTCCGGGTGACTGTCTGTGAGGAGTGTGGTGTGTTCTCTCTGTGTCTCTGTGCCCTGTGAAGGACTGGTGCCCCCTCCAGGGTGTATTCCCGCCGGGTGCCCAATGATTCCAGGTAGGCTCAGGACCCACTGTGACCCTGAACTGGATAAGGGTTACAGATAATGAATGGATCAGTACCTAAAACTGTGTCCTTTTTTAGTACATGCCCACTCATGGTTCCAGGCAAGGCAAGTAATTGCCAAACATTGCAGCGCACTTACTGCAAAATCTCCAGCTACAGCAGATATCACATTTGTTTTTATCTGATTCACAACAGCAGCTCAGAAAATTACGCCGTGGT
Source organism: Hoplias malabaricus (assembly GCF_029633855.1). NCBI lineage: Eukaryota > Metazoa > Chordata > Actinopteri > Characiformes > Erythrinidae > Hoplias > Hoplias malabaricus. Next base: position 14,497,038 of record NC_089816.1, read on the forward strand.
CTGTTGAATGGGTTCAAACAAATCAGAGGCCAATGCCAGAATCCAGTGAGATTCAACAAACAACAACAACAAAAACAACGGAATACACGATGAATGTATTCAGCAATGTTCCAGTATCTAATGTACAGCCTTCACAGAAGAGAAGAAGTTAGAAAAATTTAATTATACTCTTAATATACAGTATAGTGTCTTATAAGGTATAACATACTGTAGGGTATATGTTCCAATTAAAGGTGTAAACGCTCTGTTTCCAAGTCAAGTGCCATTTAAAAACTTGTTTCTTTAAGGATTTTCAAGATGCTAATGATCTGTAGCAACGAACTCGAGGGAGAGGACGCTTCTTTAACACTTCTATCACATGAAATAGCACTTTGTTACTGTAAAATCGCAGACTGTATTTTTAAGTGCTGCATGTGGCATCAAGGTACAGCTACAAAGACTTGATTCTGTGGCTTATTTTTGCATCTGAATGCTTTTTATTTTCACCGGCGCTGTGCTGCTGTGAAATGGAGTTTGCAGTTCTTTTGTTGACGTCTCGTGGGCTTTCCACAGGATAAAGTGAATCATTTTATTTCAGGTCCTAAAGCTTCAGACAATTTAATCTCAAATTCTCTCTCGCTGAGCTACAGGAATAGTGCATGGATTCTCTCTCTCTCTCTCTCTCTCTCACACACACACACACACACACACACACACACACACACACACACAAAGCATACATATAAACACTGGAGGAGGTCCAAAATGACCCCTAGATGCTCTCTTTCAGGACTGTCAAAGCAATGCCATGTGGAAATTACAACTGAGAAATAACTAGTTGCCTCAATACAGCTGTATTTTTTTTATTATTAAGCCCCATTTTGTGAACAAATTTCAGTTGATATTATACAGAATAAAATAAACAATATAAATGAATATGATTGAGGACCAATCAGAACAGGGCTCATTTACATATCAGTCTGTATGAAGGTATGAAGTGTGGTACCCAGATATTACAGAAAACCTTGAATTTAAAGGACAATAAAAGGGACATTGATGTGATACTGGATTACATAACCGACTGAAACACAGTGTGAAGTCAAGAAACTGGAAGCAGTATTCAAACGTATTTCTTTCATAGGTTCCCCACTGCCTCATGGTGCTCTAAACCTGGTTCTAAGCAAAGGGGCAGGCACCCATCATCAGTGATGAAGAGTTTTCATATAAACTGAATGAAAGTGTATTACAGTGTGGAAGACGAGACCTCGGAGAGCAGTTCCAGCCCTTAAACATGGCTTATATGAATCTTAATATATATAAATATAAAAGACTAGAATAGAATAATAGAATAATGATCCATTTCCACCAGGGGAAGAGGTAAAAGGTCGCGATATGGGTCACATCGCATAAACTCGTGTAGCATCTGGAGTCCCGGGTTTTCCAGTGGCAAATACGACTTATTTACAAGAGGGAAAATTTTGTATTTCCCAGTTTCATCACTCCCAGACATCACTCAAATGCAGCTTAAGACCAGAGAGAAGATAAGAAAATCCAAAACTAATCCAACATCAGCACTTGACCTCGCTCAAGCTCTTTTGGATGAATGCAATCCAATATTCGCAGCAATGTTCATTCATTCATTCATTCATTCATTCATTATCTGTAACCACTAATCCATTTCAGGGTCGTGGTGGGTCCAGAGCCTACCTGGAATCACTGGGCGCAAGGCAGGAATACACCCTGGAGGGGGCGCCAGTCCTTAACAGGGCGACACACACCTACAGACACTTTTAAGTCGCCAGTCCACCTACCAACATGTGTTTTTGGACTGTGGGAGGAAACCGGAGCACACGGAGGAAACCCACGCAGATACAGGGAGAACACACCACACTCCTCATAGACAGTCACCCGGAGGAAACCCATGCAGACACAGGGAAAACACACCACACTCCTCACAGACAGTCACCCGGAGGAAACCCACGCAGACACAGGGAGAACACACCACAATCCTCACAGACAGTCACCCGGAGGAAACCCACACAGACACAGAGAGAACACACCATACTCCTCACAGACAGTCACCCGGAGCAGGAATCAAACCCACAACCTCCAGGCCTCTGGAGCTCTTGGATGAATTAAAAAAGAAATTCCCATGTTTTGTGTAGGAAATAAAGGTGTAAAGGACCTAAAACCACACTTAGGTTCAGCTAAACATACAACGGCAGCGAAGGGCGTGACCTTAACCTTCAACCCAACGTCTTTTTTTCGGAGTTAAAAATGTTTTTTTTTTTCATTACTACAAGGACTCAAATAAACATTGAGTATTTTACTTAACCATCAACACAACGTCTTTTTTTTCGGAGTTATAAATGATTTGTTGCATGCAGAAATGTTATTTCACTTTCTCTCCAGTCATTCATTGATTTCATAAATGTAACACAGTATAGTTTGTTTATACATAGCACAAAAGCAAAAAACCCTGTTATGCGCAGTGTTACTTCATTTAAAAATTTCAAAAGGGTTTTGTGGCTCCCAGTGTTTTCTTTACTGTGTGAAACGGGTTCAAATGGCTTTTTGAGTGGTAAAGGTTGCCGACCCCTGGTTTAGACCTTCTCTGTTAAAATGACCATAGATCAGCATTAGCTGCTCCTCACTGTTGGATAAACACTCATTTCTCCAAGGTCTCAAACTGGTACAGCAGGGTGTTCCTGTCCATAATGGTAACACACTCACACACACACACACACATCTGTGGGTAATTTCACAGACTTACCCGGTCACTCTCTCTCACACACACACAACCCAGTGCATGGTTTCACACACTCCCCCTGTGACTCGCACCTGTGCACAGTTCCACCAAAGTAAATCCACACACTAATATGCTCTTTGGACTGTGGGATAAAACCAGAGTGCGCAGAGGTCACCCACTCAGATACAAAGAGAACAGTGAGGTAGCGTTAGCAACTGTGGCCCCACCGTGTCGTCCCAGACCGGAACAAACCAGCTCAAACCGGTACAGAATTCACTCCCTGATGTTTTCTTCAGCAGGATTAACTGTGCCCTGAAAAGAGGCCTCATTTCTATAAACTGCATTTACAGGCCTGTATTATTAAACGCGGTTAGAAAGGACTGCTGTAAACATTATTGCTGATGACGGCTATGAGTTTTGTTAGCAGCCGTGGTGCACTTAGCGGGTTCCGTGGTTCGCCTCCTCTCTGTGATTTATCTGCAATGAAGCCGTCCGTGAAAGGGCTTCAGCGTCCTTATCAGCCGCGGAGGTGTCTGTTTACTGCCACTACATTGTGTGCAGTACAGAGGAGCTTGTAGACGCTTGTGTAATAAAAGCGCACTGTTGATCATATTCAGTGGGCGAAGTGTTTTTATGGAGGATGGGCTATAAATCCCCTGCAGCCCCTCCATAATTCAGCTCTAATAGAGTCTTGCTTGGGTGAGTGCACTGCTAGAAAAAGGTGGGGGGTGGTTGCTGGATTCTGTTGCTAGATTGCTGACAGAGTAATTAGGATGCTGCTGGTGTATGAAGCAGAAGGTCTTCTCCACCTTAAACCTCCCCCAAAATCCCTCCATCAGTTAGCATCAGATTAATTACAGTCCCTCCTCTGATCAATCAATCCCAATCTTTACTAATGCACCAGGTGTGATTTCCAGGAGGGTAAAAGGGGGTATTGGTGGGGAACAACCTCCCCAATAATTATCATGACCACACTGTTAAAAATTTCTTGTAAATTTTACAGTAAAATACTGGCAGCAGCGTTCCCAGGCATTTACTGTATTTTTACAGGAACACTACTGTATTTCAAATTTACAGCATATTACTGTAATTGAATAATACAATAATTTACTGTAAATACTGTGACTTACAATAAAATACTGTAGCAGACCTGCTGTAAATTTACAGCAATTTTTTACAGTGCATATACTAATCTAAATATTTGCATCTATATTTTACAGATGTGGCAGATGCTCTTATCCAAAGCAGTTGATAGTCTATAATCACATTACAGACAATGTAGAGATGGAGGTATAGTAGGACACTCCTACCTGTGTTTCATTGTACACACACAGAAAGATCGAGTGAATGGTGCTTTTCCACTGCATGTACACGGCTCTACTTGACTGGGCACGGCTCATTCGCTTTTCCGCTGGTCAAATCTGGTCCTGGTCCCTGGAACCGGGTACGTTTTCAGTCCCAACTTGCTCCTAGTGATGTATAAACCCTGCAGAGCACTGATTGGCCAAAGAGACATGTCAATCACCACGAAAAGCAGAGCTCATTCAAATCCAGCATAACCCACCACTTGTAAAATCTCTTTAAAATCATTTACTTTTATTGGCAGCTCATAACTTTACTTCGAGGGGTTTATAAGAGATTTATACACCCCTTGGGCCGATGCCCGACGAACATTTCCAGTGAAAGCCGAACGTGCAACAAGTAAAACGGATCTGGGGCGCGGAGCCCCAGATACCGCCACCACCGCTACCAAGAGACAGGGTTTTGTGACATCACCAGCTCCATTTCACGGGGGAGCTGTACCAGTGAGCCGACCCGAGTACAGCAGAGCCGGACACATGCACCATTGGAGTCCTTGTCACAGATGACTGGGCCATCACCAATATTCAAAGTTTAATGCGGCGGAAGGCCCTGCATCCGACCCTTGATGAATAGAGGGCCTTTTTCCACCCACGGCTGTAACTCATAGCTTGACATATTGTGACAGGGACCCAGCAAAAAAAGGAAATAAGGAAAAGAAAAAGATGAACCCTGTGTAGGAATGGGGTGTGAGCGGATTAGTTGTTTAACCTTTCCCGCTGCTAATAGCAGGTATCAGCGAGGATGGGAGAGTAATCCAATAACATGGCATGAAGTGTGTGTGTGTGTGTGTGTGTGTGTGTTTGAGGGCTATTTAAATGCAAATGGGAAGGTGTTAGAGGTTTTCTGGTGCCGTGTGCAGGGCAGTGGGTGCCTGGGGGTGTGGGGGAGAGGGGGGTGGGAACTGAGAGAGGTTAATGGCTCGGGACAGTGCAGGGAGGACGCGGCAGTAACTGATGCGGGATCAGCTCGCTGCTCCTCGGCCTGAGCGTGGACGGGGGACTGTAATGAGTGAAAATAAACATTTCCTGTCGGATGGAGATGCGATCTAAGGATGATAAATGGAGCGATCACAGGTGAGGATGATAAATCGGCCGGCTGGGTTGATCCGGGACGTGCTTGTGGGAGGTAGGATGAGGATGGGAGGGGGGCTTTTCCCTAGCATACACACTATACACCGGCACAAACACACACATACACGGGCTTGTTCCTGGGACTTCAGGGAACCTTGCACACACACAAGGCTAGTTATTCTATGCACACCTCAAATGCCTTGACATCCAGCCATGTCTGTTTATTTTTCTGCTGCAACAAAGCAGAGATCACAACCTGAACACAGAGGAAAGGGAATTGAAAGGACTACATCAAATGTTTGCGTAGTTTCTATGTTTATAAACAGGTGGTGAAACAAACATAATACTGAGGCAGTGATGGATGAATATTTTATAAAATGTCTTGAATGTATACTGTATCATTGCAGCCCATGAGATGAACATTTCAGAATCCATACATAATTCATGTAGGATGCATTTTGAAATCTGCAAAAACTGTTGTTCATTCATTCATTCATTCATTCATTATCTGTAACCCTTATCCAGTTCAGGGTCCTCCTGTGGGAGGAAACTGGAGCACCCAGAGGAAACCCACGAAGACACAGAGAGAACACACCACACTCGTCACAGGCAGTCACCCGGAGGAAACCCATGCAAACACAGAGAGAACACACCACACTCCTCACAGACAGTCACCCGGAGGAAACCCACGCAGACACAGAGAAAACACACCACACTCCTCACAGACAGTCACCCGGAGGAAACCCACACAGACACAGGGAGAACACACCACACTCCTCACAGACAGTCACCCGGAGGAAACCCACACAGACACAGGGAGAACACACCACACTCCTCACAGACAGTCACTCACAGGAAACCCATGCAAACACAGAGAGAACACAACACACTCCTCACAGACAGTCACCCAGAGGAAACCCATGCAGACACAGGGAGAACACAACACACTCCTCACAGACAGTCACCCGGAGGAAACCCACACAGACACAGGGAAAACACACCACACTCCTCACAGACAGTCACTCGGAGGAAACCCACGCAGACACAGAGAGAACACACCACACTCCTCACAGACAGTTACCCAGAGGAAACCCATGCAGACACAGGGAGAACACACCACACTCCTCACAGACAGTCACCCGGAGGAAACTCACGCAGACACAGGGAGAACACACCACACTCCTCACAGACAGTCACCCGGAGGAAACCCACGCAGACACAGGGACAACACACCACACTCCTCACAGACAGTCACCCGGAGCGGGAATCAGACCCACAACCTCCAGGCCCCTGGAGCTGTGTGACTGCGACACCTACCTGCTTTCCCCGTAATGTTCCTGTTGGCAGTTTTCCTCGTGTAATCCCTGTTCTACAGTAACAGCCTCTACTCAACTGGGAAGATATAACACGAGACATGGAAATATTCCTCTAGTGGGTCCTGCAGAGGACCCATTGTTATTAATCAAAATTAATTAGTTCATAGCGTCAAATGTCTTTAGCACTGTTAGAAATTTGGTAGGAAGAATCAGGAGACTGGAGTTCTCTGTTGACTGGAGTTTATTTACACATACACAGGATCATGTATGAGTACAACTGGGTGATTGCAGTCAGACGATCTGAAGTTTGGAGACTGGAGGTTCAGAGGTTTCCTCACGTGCATGCAGAAAACGCAGGCACAGCTTGGTCATCAGTGTGTCACCAGTTCAGTCTATAGACTACTACTGTTCACTCTGTACCCAATCCAGTCTAACACCAAATCTTTTAGGAGGCCTTATATACATTGAAGTAGTGGGGGAAGGGAATAGGGGGAAGAAGAGGAGTTTGAGTAGGGGTAAGGGAGATAAAGATGGAGGGGAAATGTAGGAGAGAGGGGGAATATAAAGGAGGGGTATGTGTGATAACTAAAAGAAAGAAGGACAAAGTTTGAAGGGGAAGATAAGGAAAGTAGAAGAGTTTAAGGGTAAAAAGAATAGTTTCTCTCAGTGCCAACTCATATTGTCCAGAAGTCATCCAGGTACCCGCACACTGTTCTCCAGAGAACAAAGAGAGCACATCCTGCTCAGTGTACACCAGTGGCCAGTTGCATCAGCTGTGCTTAAAGGCTAAGCACCAGCGATATGAAAGTGTTAAACAAATAAATACACACAAATAAATACCCCCCCCCCCCACAGTGTTCAGAAACTCTAACATGCGTCTGGCCTGTGATGTAGATGGTGGACAACAACTCTAGAAGTTGCACTTAATTTAATGCAAAATGACGAAAAGGTGTGTTGTTTTTGGCTGCAATAATTCAATGTACAGTGGGACATCTGTGCACAAATGGCCCAACGATCCCAAAATATCCAGAAAATGGACTAAATTTGTCAACTTTAAACGCTGGCACTTTGGAAAGGACCATCCGCTCACTTCGTTATCTGTAGCTCATTTCACTGGCGCTTTTCCAACAATATGGGCATGTAAGTAAACCAACGAAAGGTGTTCAAGAACCTCTGTAACATGGAGGTAACCAGGGTAAGATCACTTACTTCGCCTGTTTTAATTGGCATTAGTTAACGTTAGCTTGACTTGCTAAACTCGGTGGCTCAGATTATACTCGGCTATGTAGCTGCATTACGGAGGTTTATAGTGTCGGATGAATTCAAGTTCGACTTCGATCACATTTACAAGAATAACGGTACCTCTACATTTGAGTTCAGCTCATTGCTAGGCTATTGTCAGGAATAATGTTGATTATTTAGCTAGCTAGATTCTGTCATAACAGTCAGTCATAATGGTGTTTTACAGCGGCGTTGTTCAGCTGTTGTCCACTAGTGACATCACGGTTGCGTTCAAGAATTTCCATAGCGAGTTCGGGTTTTTCTGTCAATTTAATAAAATTGTCAATTTTAAAGCAAATTAAGCAGCTATTTTCATTTAAATTCATACTTATATATGTCAGTAACTAAAATAATGTAAAATATTCATGGAGGTCCATCAATTGTTGCTTAGCCTTTAAGTCCAAACGTAGGCTAGTTGTAACGTTAAAAGTCTTTACTAAATTCAGGTTAACACATAACTAAATTGAAATGGGTTGCACCACCCAAACTAGTATGTACGAGCTAGTAACTAGTAAATATTTACACCTACCCCTAAGCAGGTGTAAGCTGTTATATATACGACAGCAACCAAAATATGACTCGTTCAGAGCGCTTTGAGCGGGAAAACAGGAATAATTTTTGCAGATGTTAAGAGGCAGGATACATTCTTTAGATAACTATGACGATGTGGATATCTGTATCACCCAAAAGGCACAATATTATGGCAGACCTAACCTGAATTTTTTTTTGTCCACTCTGAAATTGCTGCCATTACTTTTGCCGTTATGCATAAACCGTTATTTTGAAAGGGCATTACGCGTTCATTCGTCGCGAGGGGACACCAAGACAAACAAAAAAACAAATATACGCAAAGGTATGTCAATTTGTTTAAAATGAGTGTTGTAAATAAAAAGATATTTGGTTCAATGTATACATATTTAAAAATGTATTTTTCCCTATTAAAATGGACCCCATCCGTGTTCCCATGGCAATGTGTTTGGCAGGTGTCTTCATGGAAATGTGCCATTGTTTACCTCGGTCGCAGAGTACGCATTAGTTAGCAGATACTAGTTAAGACACAGTATATGGATTGGTGGAGTAAAGGGCTAGTTTGAAACTAACTAGTATTAACTAAGGACTTAGTAAAGACTTCACACGCAAACTTAAGAATGAACGTACGCAAAACCAGTGAAACCCAGTCCTGGGGCATGATACCATTGTTTTAAAAATTGGATTTTTAAACAATAACAAACACGAAAATTCACATCAGAGTCTGTTTTTTTTAATCACTTACAATCACAGGGGAGGCGCTGCACCTGTAAAAAGCTCCTAAAATTGCGATAAAGCTCCGTAATTCCTTGCTCACTGCGAACAGTAAACATTTATTTCCTGAGCATAGCTGACGCACTGTTCCAGAGCTTCTAGCGTCAGCCAATGGGAAGGTTTAGGTAAAGTCTTCGTGAATTCAAACCCAAAAGCGCTCCTCAAATTCTCCTCTTAAATTCAGCGTAGTTGTGGACCAATGAGCGCTGTCGGCTGTGAGCCCTTGGTAGAGGGGGTTTACCACTCCAGAAAATACAGTGGCAGTGCCTCACAGCCAAATGGGGCATACACACCGCTTTAACTCTCTATTTCATGCTAAACACATAACACATATAGTGTAGCTGTTGTATATTATAAAACAAATTTTCCAGCTAAAATGCAACACATTTTACATATACAGGGTGGGCCATTTATATGGATACATCTTAATAAAATAGGAATGGTTGGTGATATTAACTTTCTGTTTGTGGCACATTAGTATATGTATAGTAAAGTATATGCCACAAACTTATTGGAAATTTCACAAGAAAAACAATGGTGTGTTTGGTTTTAACGTAACTTTATTTGTTCATGAGTTATTTACAAGTTTCTGACCACTTATAAAATGTGTTCAAAGTGCTGCCCATTGTGTTGGATTGTCAATGCAACCCTCTTCTCCCACTCTTCACACACTGATAGCAACACCGCAGGAGAAATGCTAACACAGGCTTCCAGTATCCGTAGTTTTTCTTGTGAAATTCCCAATAAGTTTGATGTGTCACATGACCCTCTTCCCATTTAAAAAACAAACGTTGGATCCAAAATGTCTGACTTCAAAATGGCCGCCATGGTCACCACCCATCTTGAAAAGTTTCCCCCCTCCCATATACTAATGTGCCACAAACAAGAAGTTAATATCACCAACCATTCCCATTTTATTAAGGTGTATCCATATAAATGGCCCACCTTGTATATCATTGCTATCCAAAGACAAACATGTATCTCTGGAATATTAACTTTATAAGAAGAAAAAAACAGCTGCTGTGTTCAAATGATTTTCATTGTAGATAGAAGATATCAGATAGAGGTGGTGATAATGTATTTCCAAAAAACACATTTAACATTAAGGCACATAATGTAGATGGTATTTAGGTGTGTTCTTGCCTGTGAATTCCAGAGACAGATTCATCTCATCTCAAATTGGTTTTGTTGTGATTTGGTGTTGATCTGGGAGCAGATTGTGGCTCAGTCGGTCAGTGAGGACTGGACAGAATCCGGCAGATTCCTCTTCTCCTGACACAAATCTCTACAAGTCTCCAATCTTCACATCTGATCCAGCAGCTGGGGCAAATAAGGGGCTTCAGCCATGCCACCAATCAGGGTACAGAATGTGTGTGTGGGTGGAGGCAGCTGTGTGTGGTTTTTGACATTTATCCTAGTGCATAGTGATTGTATGTATGTATGTATGTATGTGTGTGTGTATACTTATGGCCAGAGGGAAACAGTCCAATCTACCATTTGAGCCAACTTCCCGCACTCCAATCGATGGCTTCTTATTTTGTTTCAAATCATATTGATCATCCCACTCAAGGAACAGTCCAAAATCTACCGAGGCAGAAACTATTAAAAAAAATAATTGCACAAATGTAATGCATAACTATTTCGACTTTTGAAGACATGATTAATTGGCCACACTCACTGTGAAGAAGTCTGAGACCACTCCTAATCTTCACTATGTAAGTTTGGCCAGTTTGGTGGAAATAGGTCATTGGAGGAAATATGCAGGAGACATTTTGTAACATGGGTTGTGCTGTATTCCATATACAACAGACTTATCTGACAACTGTAAGCCCAGTCTCTAGAAGCAGAGGTCAGAATGAGCTCTGCATCAGTACTAAGCCCATTTTCCAAACCAGCCTCCATTCACTTGCCTGCTCCATGTCCCACAAGCAAGCTTCGAGCCTTGTGAATGAGCTGTGTGACCAATCTCAGTGCCCTGTGACCAAACTATGTGTTGTACGACACCCCCATGAGCTTGCTCGATTCAAATCGATTCGTAAGCATGGAGCAACGTCTCTAACTTCAGTGATGTTCAAATCTACGCTGTAAGCCATGCCCCACAAAAATTATCAGAAAACGAGCCCATGGAGCCACATCATCTTTGTTGAGCCTGTTTGTGTGTGTGACTTTAATTCATGAAGACGTCCCACATAGTCCATAGAGCTCTGACTGTTGAATGACTATTTCAGGTTCACCGTGACGAGCTCCAAACCTCAGCCTTAAAATCTTGTGCCATTTCACGACAATACCTTTCCATCCCAATGCCAATCCACCTGTAATAACTACTAATTTGGCTTCTCTGTCCACTGTGCTTCCATTTTTGTTTATGCCACGTATTGTCATGGGGGATCTACTGCTCTGAAGGTCTGTGCTAGCACAGATCCAGCCCCCAGGGCCGGGAGGAGCACTGGAACTCTGAAACTTGAGAGAGGGACAACCCTGACTTGAGGAAAGTCTAACCAGGAAAAACAGGGCAGCCTTGTCCTTAAGCAGTGGGATGCCTCACACATCATACTGAGTGCCCTGGAGAGTGAGGGACTAGGAACCTCTGAGAACACCTGCCAAGGGGAAGGTCCAACCAGGAGGAACAGGGCAGCTTTGCCCTTAAACAAAGGGACGCATCCCACTTTGCAGATCCCAAGACACACAATCTCAAAAGACAACTTCCAACTCGACAGAGGTGGTATAAACTAGATTTACTCAGCACTGTGGACCAATGCTCTACCAACTGAGCCAAGTTGGTTTATATACCACCTCTGGCACGTTGGTGGTGGTACCTTCAGATTGTACAATCAGGCTCCGCAGGAGGCGAGGTGTACCATCCTCACCCTGTTCCTCCTGGTTAGAGTTTTTCTCACCAGAGGAGTCCCGTTTTTGATTTTCTGAGTTTCAGAGCACATCAGGTTTCTTTGGGCTGGATCTGCGGGAGTGCAAGCAGACCCAGTGTTTCCCCTGTGACACACACATTGGATATGTTCTGCACGGGGACATGTTGAGTTGTTAAACTAGTTCCTAGCTGTTGTTTGTGTCATCGTACACTTGTTTGTCTGTGTCTCTAACGGTCAGATAATGAAGTTGAAGTCAAGCTCTGCAGGAGTCACTTTAAAATGTCATGTTCTCACATCTGAAAAGCCGTTAACTTTTTCTTGACAGTCAGTGGGGGCTAGTACACCTCCTGCGGTAGTAATTTGATGTACGCCCACCATGACAAAGAAGATAATTTACTGTATGTACATTACATGTTCTGAAGGTTGCAGACACACATTATAACCAGTGATTTCAGCTACTTTTTACACTATTGTGCACACAGACTTTCACACTAAGCCTAAGGTTGGAATGCCCAATGTCAAGCATCAGTTAAAGGGGAGTAAAACTCTTTTAGAAAGCAGAACTGCGTTCTCTGGAGTTAATACATCAATAACATTTAGTACCAATGTGATGAGAAGGAGTGGTGTTTTTATCCAAATATTCTCATGGCCGAATACCATCAAATCCTCACAGTCATGTTCCAGCAACTAGTGTAAAGCTCTTGCAGAAGACTTAAAGCTGTTAATGCCACCAAGAGAGACAAACTCAAATGAATACTCTTCATTTCAGAAGAAATGCTGGGTAAGTCTGTGTCCACAGGCTTTTGACCGTATAGTGGATGTAGACGGAGCTGTGTTTGCTAATACCTCAAACTGTTTGCATGTGTTTACAATCAAATACATCACACTAGTCTTTTCCTTTCAGCATGAAATGTATATTTGTATATTTATCTTTCACAGAACTAATATTTAGAGAAGTACTGCCCGTTGTTAGGGAGAGGTGTGGTCAGTTTGAACTCAATGTGTGTGGAGTGTTTAGAAGAAACTGAGATTAATGATAATGGTTTTATAATGGGTTGATGAGGAAATAAGATGAAAGGCTGGTGTACTCTGCACGTCAACCTGTCCACGGTCATTTGGATGTATAGTGTAAATGAAAATGGTCACACTCTATTGTTTCAGTGTGCACTCAAATAATTTACACACTCAAGCTCTCAAGCTTTGAAGAACAGAGTGAAATGTGGCTGCTTTAGAACTACAAAAGGCACCTTATTGCTGATTTATACACTTACTTTTGAGTCGCAAATCCACCAACCAATGTGTGTTTTTGGAGCATGGGAGGAAACAGGAGCACCCGGAGGAAACCCATGCAGACACAGGGAGAACACACCACACTCCTCATAGAGAATCACCTGGAGGAAACCCACACAGACACAGGGAGAACACACCACACTCCTCACAGACAGTCACCCGGAGCGGGACTCGAACCCACAACCTCCAGGTGTGACAGAGACACTACCTGCTGCACCACAAGTGCCACCCCTGCTTCAAACAATGTTCAGACAAATTCATCTAGGCCAGATCCAGCTGTGTGTATTAGCTTTACTTGCACCCTCCATTACCAACAGGAGATAAAACATTGTCCAGTAGGATTTAGATGTAGATTATGGGTGAATGTTTACCGAGATGACACGGGACACAGGCTTAAATTAAATAAACACATGTCAGACTAGTATTATGTATGATCAATTATCAATCAATTATTGTTTAAGATGGAAGTTTCAAAGAAAGCGAGGGTCTATCTTAAATTCATCATCTGTTGATTACTATGCATTAATCAGTATCTAATAGGAATTACAGAGTATAATTCAATACTACTATGAATTATTCAGTAACTACTTTAGGAAATTTGATAACCACTACAGACTATTTATAATCTACCATTCATTATTGAATGTCTACCACAAATTATTCAGTAACTACTAATAATCATTTGTTGGTTGTTGTTGTTGTTGTTGTTTGTTTTTGATAGATTACACTCCCAAGGACTCTGGGCAGGTCACATTTCTGTCACACACCTGTTCTGCTGGTACTTTGCTGTTGATTGCGAGGTTCAGCTGTGCTGGGGGCTGGAATGGAGCAGAAATACGGTCGGCCTGAGGGTCCCTAAAGAGTGGAAAGGAAAAGTCTGACCTAGATACTACAGCTTTGCATCCGTGCATATGTGTACACATCCATTCCACAGCCACCTTTCTCATTTTCACCAATCCATATTTAGCTACAGTCTATAATGCAACTTCACACAAAGACCTTGCATTTTCATTGGAGGGTGGAAGATACATTGTTTAAATCTGATGTTCAAGGTAATTTTGCTAGAATCTCATCTCTGTTCATGAGCTGATTTATCAATCATTCTTTGTCTGTAAGCGTTTATCCAATTCAAGGTTGCGGTGGGTCTGGAGCCTACCCTGAATCACTGGGTGCAAGGTGGGAACACACCCTGGAGGGGGCGTACTTCACAGGGCGACACACACTCTCACACTCATACCTACAGACACCAATTTGAATCACCAATCCACCTACTGTGTGTTTTTGGACCGTGGGAGGAAACCAGAGTACCCGGAGGAACCCCACGCAGACACGGGGAGAACACACCACACTCCTCGCAGACAGTCACCCGGAGGAAACCCACGCAGACACAGAGAGAACACACCACACTCCTCACAGACAGTCAACCGGAGGAAACCCACGCAGACACAGGGAGAACACACCACACTCCTCACAGGCAGTCACCCAGAGGAAACCCACACAGACACAGGGAAAACACACCACACTCTTCACAGACAGTCACTCGGAGGAAACCCACGCAGACACGGGGAGAACACACCACACTCTTCACAGACAGTCACTCGGAGGAAACCCACGCAGACACAGGGAAAACACACCACACTCCTCACAGACAGTCACACGGAGGAAACCCACGCAAACACAGGGAAAACACACCACACTCCTCACAGTCACCCGGAGGAAACCCACGCAGACACAGAAAGAACACACCACACTCCTCACAGACAGTCACCCGGAGGAAACCCACGCAGACACAGGGAAAACACACCAGACTCCTCACAGACAGTCACCCGGAGGAAACCCACGCAGACACAGGGAGAACACACCACACTCCTCACAGACAGTCACCCGGAGGAAACCCACACAGACACAGGGAAAACACACCACACTCCTCACAGTCAGTCACCCGGAGGAAACCCACGCAAACACAGGGAGAACAGACCACACTCTTCACAGACAGTCACCCGGAGGAAACCCACGCAGACAAAGGGAGAAAACACCACACTCCTCACAGACAGTCACCAGGAGCAGGACTCGAACCCACAAACTCCTGTACCCTGGAGCTGTGTGACTGAGACACCTACCTGCTGCGCTGCCCTGAACCTGATTCATTTAGAAGTTATTTCCAAGAAAAAAATCTAAAACGTTAAAAGTGGCTTAGCTGTATCTCCACACCTTCACCTTCATTCAGTATGTAGATCTATGAACAAGACTCCACCAAATGAAAAGCCCCTCTCCACATGTTGACAGGACTGGCCTTTTATGTTTGTGATGTAACAAACCCTGGCTGTCTGAATCTGCCCATGTGAGTGTTTATAAAGGCTGCAGTTTTAAAGCGGAAATGCTCATCCATGGTGTTGGCTGCTTACTTCAGTCATGATAAGACCAAGTGTAAACACCAGCTGTATGAGTTTACCAAGGTGAAAAGTTGATTTTGACTGGAATGGGTGTTTAATTCTTAGATGAATTGGAAATCACAATTGAAAGTGAATTCTTCGCTTGGTTTCCTCAAGCATCACAATAGTCTTCAGAGGTTGTGAGTGACAGCATTCTGTTATTGGCATCATTCCCATATAAAGAGTCTAAGCTGGATTTTCCCAAGACAAAACTGAACGGCCCTTTGGAGCATGACTCCAGAGGTCTATGGAGCATTGTAATGGAGAACAATACTTACAGCGAGTTAGAGTTTAGAGAATCCTCTGCTGCTTTTTGACATGTTTTCTTGCTTTGAAATTACTCGAGCGGTACCTTTCATTAGAGTCTCAAAAAGCAGGAGTATATACTTTGCCAAAGGGAGCTCACACTAAGCATTAACGCTAATACAGGCTGATCTACTGCACTCATTCTCTGGCAACCTTCCTTCACTGGGATATTAAATGCTTATGTCTCTAAATCTTGCATTAGAATTAACTCATATTCTTTGATTCTTTGCTCAATGTCCCTAAAGAATCTTTCAGTGGATACCGCTAACTATATTTGCATAAGTAAATGAGATGTATGTACAAACATTGAAACCAAATGACAGAAGAGGTGTTTCTGGATTTTACCTGAAGTGATTCATACAAAAAAATAAATAAATGAATAAAAAGAAACCCTCTATTAAATCTGGCCGAGGAAATTCACTCTGTTTGGACTGATTAGATAACAGATAAATGACTCTTGAAACACAGCCATGGGCCAATCAGAACTGTTCATCTCCTGTCATATCTCATTTTCAGCTGATTTTTTAATTATTTAATGCATTACTTTACAGTAAAAAACTTACATTTAATTTAATTCCTCCGGGATTGGTGACTCAAATGTGTCCGTAAATGTGAGTGAATATGTGAGTGTGTGTTGCCTGTGAAGGACTGGCGCCCCCTCCAGGGTGTATTCCCGCCTTGCACCCAATGATTCCATGTAGACTCTGGACCCAACACGACCCTGAACTAGATAAGGGTTGCAGATAATGAATGAATGAATGAATGAACAAAGTAATAAACAAAGAAAGTAACTGACACCTTAAATCAGGCCACCTTTTGGATTCTAACAGAGTTCTGAAGGTTTAAATGAATTGTAGATAAAAAGGATTAAATGTTTATTTTCTGTGAGGAGTGTGATGTGTTTTCCCTGTGTCTTTCCTCCGGGTGACTGTCTGTGAGGAGTGTGGTGTGTTCTCTCTGTGTCTGCGTGAGTTTCCTCCGGGTGATTGTCTGTGAGGAGTGTGGTGGGTTCTCCCTGTGCCTTTCCTCCGGGTGATTGTCTGTGAGGAGTGTGGTGTGTTCTCCCTGTGTCTTTCCTCCAGGTAAGTGTCTGTGAGGATTGTGGTGTGTTCTCCCTGTGTCTGCGTGGATTTCCTCCGGGTGATTTTCTGTGAGGTGTGTGGTGTGTTCTCCCTGTGCCTGCGCGGGTTTCCTCCGGGTGATTGTCTGTGAGGAGTGTGGTGTGTTCTCTCTGTGTCTGCGTGGGTTTCCTCCGGGTGACTGTCTGCGAGGAGTGTGGTGTGTTCTCCCTGTATCTGCGTGGGTTTCCTCCGGGTGAATGTCTGTGAGGAGTGTGGTGTGTTCTCCCTGTATCTGCGTGGGTTTCCTCTGGGTGATTGTCTGTGAGGAGTGTGGTGTGTTCTCCCTGTGTCTGCGTGGGTTTCCTCTTGGTGACTGTCAGTGAGGAGTGTGTTGTGTTCTCCCTGTGTCTGCGTGTGCTTCCTCCGGGTGATTGTCTGTGAGGAGTGTGGTGTGTTCTCCCTGTGTCTGCGTGGGTTTCCTCTTGGTGAATGTCTGTGAGGAGTGTGGTGTGTTCTCCCTGTGTTTGCGTGGGCTTCCTCGGGGTGATTGTCTGTGAGGAGTGTGGTGTGGACACAGGGAGAACACACCACACTCCTCACAGACAATCACCCGGAGGGAACCTACGCAGACACAGGGAGAACACACCACACTCCTCACAGACAGTCACCCGGAGGAAAGACACAGGGAGACCACACCACACTCCTCACAGACAATCACCCGGAGGAAGCACACGCAGACACAGGGAGAACACAACACACTCCTCACTGACAGTCACCAAGAGGAAACCCACGCAGACACAGGGAGAACACACCACACTCCTCACAGACAATCACCCAGAGGAAACCCACGCAGATACAGGGAGAACACACCACACTCCTCACAGACATTCACCCGGAGGAAACCCACGCAGATACAGGGAGAACACACCACACTCCTCACAGTCACCCGGAGGAAACCCACGCAGACACAGAAAGAACACACCACACTCCTCACAGACAGTCACCCGGAGGAAACCCACGCAGACACAGGGAAAACACACCAGACTCCTCACAGACAGTCACCCGGAGGAAACCCACGCAGACACAGGGAGAACACACCACACTCCTCACAGACAGTCACCCGGAGGAAACCCACACAGACACAGGGAAAACACACCACACTCCTCACAGTCAGTCACCCGGAGGAAACCCACGCAAACACAGGGAGAACAGACCACACTCTTCACAGACAGTCACCCGGAGGAAACCCACGCAGACAAAGGGAGAAAACACCACACTCCTCACAGACAGTCACCAGGAGCAGGACTCGAACCCACAAACTCCTGTACCCTGGAGCTGTGTGACTGAGACACCTACCTGCTGCGCTGCCCTGAACCTGATTCATTTAGAAGTTATTTCCAAGAAAAAAATCTAAAACGTTAAAAGTGGCTTAGCTGTATCTCCACACCTTCACCTTCATTCAGTATGTAGATCTATGAACAAGACTCCACCAAATGAAAAGCCCCTCTCCACATGTTGACAGGACTGGCCTTTTATGTTTGTGATGTAACAAACCCTGGCTGTCTGAATCTGCCCATGTGAGTGTTTATAAAGGCTGCAGTTTTAAAGCGGAAATGCTCATCCATGGTGTTGGCTGCTTACTTCAGTCATGATAAGACCAAGTGTAAACACCAGCTGTATGAGTTTACCAAGGTGAAAAGTTGATTTTGACTGGAATGGGTGTTTAATTCTTAGATGAATTGGAAATCACAATTGAAAGTGAATTCTTCGCTTGGTTTCCTCAAGCATCACAATAGTCTTCAGAGGTTGTGAGTGACAGCATTCTGTTATTGGCATCATTCCCATATAAAGAGTCTAAGCTGGATTTTCCCAAGACAAAACTGAACGGCCCTTTGGAGCATGACTCCAGAGGTCTATGGAGCATTGTAATGGAGAACAATACTTACAGCGAGTTAGAGTTTAGAGAATCCTCTGCTGCTTTTTGACATGTTTTCTTGCTTTGAAATTACTCGAGCGGTACCTTTCATTAGAGTCTCAAAAAGCAGGAGTATATACTTTGCCAAAGGGAGCTCACACTAAGCATTAACGCTAATACAGGCTGATCTACTGCACTCATTCTCTGGCAACCTTCCTTCACTGGGATATTAAATGCTTATGTCTCTAAATCTTGCATTAGAATTAACTCATATTCTTTGATTCTTTGCTCAATGTCCCTAAAGAATCTTTCAGTGGATACCGCTAACTATATTTGCATAAGTAAATGAGATGTATGTACAAACATTGAAACCAAATGACAGAAGAGGTGTTTCTGGATTTTACCTGAAGTGATTCATACAAAAAAATAAATAAATGAATAAAAAGAAACCCTCTATTAAATCTGGCCGAGGAAATTCACTCTGTTTGGACTGATTAGATAACAGATAAATGACTCTTGAAACACAGCCATGGGCCAATCAGAACTGTTCATCTCCTGTCATATCTCATTTTCAGCTGATTTTTTAATTATTTAATGCATTACTTTACAGTAAAAAACTTACATTTAATTTAATTCCTCCGGGATTGGTGACTCAAATGTGTCCGTAAATGTGAGTGAATATGTGAGTGTGTGTTGCCTGTGAAGGACTGGCGCCCCCTCCAGGGTGTATTCCCGCCTTGCACCCAATGATTCCATGTAGACTCTGGACCCAACACGACCCTGAACTAGATAAGGGTTGCAGATAATGAATGAATGAATGAATGAACAAAGTAATAAACAAAGAAAGTAACTGACACCTTAAATCAGGCCACCTTTTGGATTCTAACAGAGTTCTGAAGGTTTAAATGAATTGTAGATAAAAAGGATTAAATGTTTATTTTCTGTGAGGAGTGTGATATGTTTTCCCTGTGTCTTTCCTCCGGGTGACTGTCTGTGAGGAGTGTGGTGTGTTCTCTCTGTGTCTGCGTGAGTTTCCTCCGGGTGATTGTCTGTGAGGAGTGTGGTGGGTTCTCCCTGTGCCTTTCCTCCGGGTGATTGTCTGTGAGGAGTGTGGTGTGTTCTCCCTGTGTCTTTCCTCCAGGTAAGTGTCTGTGAGGATTGTGGTGTGTTCTCCCTGTGTCTGCGTGGATTTCCTCCGGGTGATTTTCTGTGAGGTGTGTGGTGTGTTCTCCCTGTGCCTGCGCGGGTTTCCTCCGGGTGATTGTCTGTGAGGAGTGTGGTGTGTTCTCTCTGTGTCTGCGTGGGTTTCCTCCGGGTGACTGTCTGCGAGGAGTGTGGTGTGTTCTCCCTGTATCTGCGTGGGTTTCCTCCGGGTGAATGTCTGTGAGGAGTGTGGTGTGTTCTCCCTGTATCTGCGTGGGTTTCCTCTGGGTGATTGTCTGTGAGGAGTGTGGTGTGTTCTCCCTGTGTCTGCGTGGGTTTCCTCTTGGTGACTGTCAGTGAGGAGTGTGTTGTGTTCTCCCTGTGTCTGCGTGTGCTTCCTCCGGGTGATTGTCTGTGAGGAGTGTGGTGTGTTCTCCCTGTGTCTGCGTGGGTTTCCTCTTGGTGAATGTCTGTGAGGAGTGTGGTGTGTTCTCCCTGTGTTTGCGTGGGCTTCCTCGGGGTGATTGTCTGTGAGGAGTGTGGTGTGGACACAGGGAGAACACACCACACTCCTCACAGACAATCACCCGGAGGGAACCTACGCAGACACAGGGAGAACACACCACACTCCTCACAGACAGTCACCCGGAGGAAAGACACAGGGAGACCACACCACACTCCTCACAGACAATCACCCAGAGGAAACCCAGGCAGATACAGGGAGAACACACCACACTCCTCACAGACAGTTACCTAGAGGAAAGACACAGGGAGAACACAACACACTCCTCACAGACAGTCACCCGGAGGAAACCCACGCAGACACAGAGAGAACACACCACACTCCTCACAGACAGTCACCCGGAGGAAAGACACAGGGAAAACACACCACAATCCTCACAGACATTCACCTGGAGGAAACCCACGCAGACACAGGGAAAACAAACCACACTCCTTACAGATAGTCACCCGGAGGAAAACAACGCAGACACAGAGAGAACACACCACACTCCTCACAGACAATCACCCGGAGGAAACCCACGTAGACACAGGGAGAACACACCACACACCTCACAGACAGTTACCTGGAGGAAAGACACAGGGAGAACAAACCACACTTCTCACAGACAGTCACCCGGAGGAAACCCACGCAGACACAGAGAGAACACACCACAGTCCTCACAGACAATCACCCGGAGGAAACCCGCAGACACAGGGAGAACACACCACACTCCTCACAGACAGTCACCCGGAGGAAACCCACGCAGACATAGAGAGAACACACCACACTCCTAACAGACAATCACCCGGAGGAAACCCACGCAGACATAGGGAGAACACACCACACTCCTCACAGACAGTCACCTGGAGGAAAGAAAGAGGGAGAACACACCACACTGCTCACGGACAGTTAACTGGAGGAAAAACACAGGGAGAACACACCATACTCCTCACAGACAATCACCCGGAGGAATCCCACGCAGACACAGAGAGAACACACCACACTCCTTACAGACAGTCACCCGGAGGAAACCCACGCAGACACAGAGAGAACACACCACACTCCTCACAGACAATCACCCGGAGGAAACCCACGCAGACACAGAGAGAACACACCACACTCCTCACAGACAGTTACCTGGAGGAAAGACACAGGGAGAACACACCACACTCCTCACAGACAGTCACCCGGAGGAAAGACACCGGGAAAACACACCACAAACCTCACAGACATTCACCTGGAGGAAACCCACGTAGACACAGGGAAAACACACCACACACCTCACAGACAGTTACCTGGAGGAAAGACACGGGGAGAACACACCACACTCCTCACAGACAGTCACCCGGAGGAAACCCACGCAGACACAGAGAGAACACACCACACTCCTCACAGACAATCACCCGTAGGAAACCCGCAGACACAGGGAGAACACACCACACTCCTCACAGACAATCACCCGGAGGAAACCCACGCAGACACAGGCAGAACACACCACACTCCTCACAGACAGTCACCCGGAGGAAAGACACAGGGAGAACACACCACACTCCTCACAGACAATCACCCGGAGGAAACCCACGTAGACACAGGGAAAACACACCACACACCTCACAGACAGTTACCTGGAGGAAAGACACGGGGAGAACACACCACACTCCTTACAGAGAGTCACCCGGAGGAAAGACACAGGGAGAACACACCACACTCCACACAGACAATAACCCGGAGGAAACCCACAATAGACACAGGGAAAACACACCACACACCTCACAGACAGTTACCTGGAGGAAAGACACGGGGAGAACACACCACACTCCTCACAGACAGTCACCCGGAGGAAACCCACGCAGACACAGAGAGAACACACCACAGTCCTCACGGACAATCACCCGTAGGAAACCCGCAGACACAGGGAGAACACACCACACTCCTCACAGACAATCACCCGGAGGAAACCCACGCAGACACAGGGAGAACACACCACACTCCTCACAGACAGTCACCCGGAGGAAAGACACAGGGAGAACACACCACACTCCTCACAGACAATCACCCGGAGGAAACCCACGTAGACACAGGGAAAACACACCACACACCTCACAGACAGTTACCTGGAGGAAAGACACAGGGAGAACACACCACACCTCTCACAGACAGTCACCCGGAGGAAACCCACGCAGAAAAATAGAGAACACACCACAGTCCTCACAGACAGTCACCCGGAGAAAAGACACAGGGAGAACACACCACACTCCTCACGGACAATTACCTGGAGGAAAAACACAGGGAGAACACACCACACTCCTCACAGACAGTCACCCGGAGGAAAGACACAGGGAGAACACACCACACTCCTCACGGACAATTACCTGGAGGAAAAACACAGGGAGAACACACCACACTCCTCACAGACAATTACCCGGAGGAAACCCACGCAGACACAGGGAGAACACACCACACTCCTTACAAACAGTCACTCGGAGGAAAGACACAGCGAGAACACACCACACTCCTCACAGACAATCACCCGGAGGAAAGACACAGGGAAAACACACCACAATCCTCACAGACATTCACCTGGAGGAAACCCACGCAGACACAGGGAAAACAAACCACACTCCTTACAGATAGTCACCCGGAGGAAAACAACGCAGACACAGAGAGAACACACCACACTCCTCACAGACAATCACCCGGAGGAAACCCACGTAGACACAGGGAGAACACACCACACACCTCACAGACAGTTACCTGGAGGAAAGACACAGGGAGAACACACCACACTCCTCACAGACAGTCACCCGGAGGAAACCCACGCAGACACAGAGAGAACACACCACAGTCCTCACAGACAATCACCCGGAGGAAACCCACGCAGACATAGAGAGAACACACCACACTCCTAACAGACAATCACCCGGAGGAAACCCACGCAGACATAGGGAGAACACACCACACTCCTCACAGACAGTCACCTGGAGGAAAGAAAGAGGGAGAACACACCACACTGCTCACGGACAGTTAACTGGAGGAAAAACACAGGGAGAACACACCATACTCCTCACAGACAATCACCCGGAGGAATCCCACGCAGACACAGAGAGAACACACCACACTCCTTACAGACAGTCACCCGGAGGAAACCCACGCAGACACAGAGAGAACACACCACACTCCTCACAGACAATCACCCGGAGGAAACCCACGCAGACACAGAGAGAACACAACACACTCCTCACAGACAGTTACCTGGAGGAAAGACACAGGGAGAACACACCACACTCCTCACAGACAGTCACCCGGAGGAAACCCACGCAGACACAGGGAGAACACACCACACTCCTCACAGACAGTCACCCCGAGGAAAGACACAGGGAGAACACACCACACTCCTCACGGACAGTTACCTGGAGGAAAAACACAGTTAGAACACACCACACTCCTCAAAGACAATCACCCGGAGGAAACCCACGCAGACACAGGGAGAACACACCACACTCCTTACAAACAGTCACCCGGAGGAAAGACACAGCGAGAACACACCACACTCCTCACAGACAGTCACCCGGAAGAAACCCACGCAGACACAGAGAGAACACACCACACTCCTCACAGACAGTCACCCGGAGGAAACCCACGCAGACAAAGAGATAGCACACCACAGTCCTCACAGACAATCACCCGGAGGAAACCCACAGACACAGGGAGAACACACCACACTCCTCACAGACAGTCACCCGGAGGAAACCCACGCAGACACAGAGAGAACACACCACACTCCTCACAGACAATCACCCGGAGGAAACCCACGCAAACACAGGGAGAACACACCACACCCCTTACAGACAGTCACCCGGATGAAAGACACAGGGAGAACACACCACACTCCTCACAGACAATCACCCGGAGGAAACCCACGCAGACACGTAGAGAACACACCACACTCCTCACGGACAGTTTCCTGGAGGAAAGAAACAGGGAGAACACACCACACCCCTCACAGACAGTCACCCGGAGGAAACCCACGCAGACAAATAGAGAACACACCACAGTCCTCACAGACAGTCACTCGGAGGAAACACACACAGACACAAGGAGAACACACCACACTCCTTACAGACAGTCACCCAGAGGAAAGACACAGGGAGAACACACTACACTCCTCACAGACAGTCACCCGGAGAAAACCCACACAGACACAGGGAGAACACACCACAATCCTTACAGACAGTCACCCGGAGGAAAGACACAGGGAGAACACACCACACTCCTCAAAGACAGTTACCTGGAGGAAAGACACAGGGAGTACACACCACACTCCTCACAGACAATCACCCGGAGGAAACCCACACAGACACAGAGAGAACCCACCACACTCCTCACAGACAATCACCCGGAGGAAACCCACGCAGACACAGAGAGAACACACCACACTCTTCACAGACAGTTACCTGGAGGAAAGACACAGGGAGAACACATCAAACTCCTCACAGACAGTCACCCGGAGGAAACCCACGCAGACACAGAGAGAACACACCACACTCTTCACAGACAATCACTCGGAGGAAACCCATGCAGACACAGGGAGAACACACCACACTCCTTACAGACAGTCACCCAGAGGAAAGACACAGGGAGAACACACCACACTCCTCACAGACAATCACCCGGAGGAAACCCACGCAGACACAGGGAGAACATACCACACTGCTCACAGACAGTTTCCTGGAGGAAAGACACAGGGAGAACACACAACACTTCTCACAGACAGTCACCCGGAGGAAACCCACGCAGACACAG
This sequence comes from Hoplias malabaricus, assembly GCF_029633855.1. Classification (NCBI taxonomy): domain Eukaryota; kingdom Metazoa; phylum Chordata; class Actinopteri; order Characiformes; family Erythrinidae; genus Hoplias; species Hoplias malabaricus. Next base: position 14,522,416 of record NC_089816.1, read on the forward strand.
GGAGAACACACCACACTCCTCACAGACAGTCACCTGGAGGAAACCAACGCAGACACAGGGAGAACACACCACACTCCTCACAGACAATCACCCGTAGAAAACCCGCAGACACAGGGAGAACACACCACACTCCTCACAGACAATCTCCCGGAGGAAACCCACGCAGACACAGGGAGAACACACCACACTCCTCACAGACAGTCACCTGGAGGAAAGACACAGGGAGAACACACCACACTCCTCACAGACAATCACCCGGAGGAAAGCCACACAGACACAGGGAAAACACACCACACTCCTTACAGACAGTCACCCGGAGGAAAGACACAGGGAGAACACACCACACTCCTCACAGACAATCTCCCGGAGGAAACCCACGCAGACACAGGGAGAACACACCACACTCCTCGCAGACAGTCACCTGGAGGAAAGACACAGGGAGAACACACCACACTCCTCACAGACAATCACCCGGAGTAAAGCCACACAGACACAGGGAAAACACACCACACTCCTTACAGACAGTCACCCGGAGGAAAGACACAGGGAGAACACACCACACTCCTCACAGACAATCACTCGGAGGAAACCCACGTAGACACAGGGAAAACACACCACACACCTCACAGACAGTTACCTGGAGGAAAGACACAGGGAGAACACACCACACCTCTCACAGACAGTCACCCGGAGGAAAACCACGCAGACAAATAGAGAACACACCACAGTCCTCACAGACAGTCACCCGGAGGAAAGCCACGCAAACAGAGGGAGAACACACAACACTCCTTACAAACAGTCACCCGGAGGAAAGACACAGCGAGAACACACCACACTCCTCACAGACAATCACCCTGAGGAAACCCACGCAGACACAGAGAGAACACATCACACTCCTCACAGACAGTCACCCGGAGGAAACCCACGCAGACAAAGAGATAACACACCACAGTCCTCACAGACAATCACCCGGAGGAAACCCACAGACACAGGGAGAACACACCACACTCCTCACAGACAGTCACCCGGAGGAAACCCACGCAGACACAGAGAGAACACACCACACTCCTCACAGACAATCACCCGGAGGAAACCCACGCAGACACAGGGAGAACACACCACACTCCTCACAGACAGTTACCTGGAGGAAAGACACAGGGAGAACACACCACACCCCTCACAGACAATCACCCGGAGGAAACCCACGCAGACAAATAGAGAACACAACACAGTCCTCACAGACAATCACCCGGAGGAAACCCACAGACACAGGGAGAACACACTACACTCCTCACAGACAGTCACCCGGAGGAAACCCACGCAGACACAGGGAGAACCCACCACACTCCTCACAGACAATCACCCGGAGGAAACCCACGCAGACACAGAGAGAACACACCACACTCTTCACAGACAGTTACCTGGAGGAAAGACACAGGGAGAACACACCACACTCCTCACAGACAGTCACCCGGAGGAAACCCACGCAGACACAGAGAGAACACACCAGACTCCTCACAGACAATCACCTGGAGGAAACCCACGCAGACACAGGGAAAACACACCACACTCCTCACAGACAATCACTCGGAGGAAACCCATGCAGACACAGGGAGAACACACCACACTCCTTACAGACAGTCATCCAGAGGAAAGACACAGGGAGAACACACCACACTCCTCACAGACAATCACCCGGAGGAAACCCACGCAGACACAGTGAGAACACACCACACTCCTCACAGACAGTCACCCGGAGGAAACCCACGCAGACACAGAGAGAACACACCACACTCCTCACAGACAATCACTCAGAGGAAACCCATGCAGACACAGGGAGAACACACCACACTCCTTACAGACAGTCACCCGGAGGAAAGACACAGGGAGACCACACCACACTCCTCACAGACAGTTACCTGGACGAAAAACACAGGGAGTACAACCCACACTCCTCACAGAAAATCACCCGGAGGAAACCCACACAGACACAGAGAGAACACACCACACTTCTCACAGACTGTCACCCGGAGGAAAGACACAGGGAGAACCCACCACACTCACCACAGACAGTTACCTGGAGGAAAGACACAGGGAGAACACACCTTACCCCTCACAGACAGTCACCCGGAGGAAACCCACGCAGACAAATAGAGAACACACCACAGTCCTCACAGACAATCACCCGGAGGAAACCCACAGACACAGGGAGAACACACTACACTCCTCACAGACAGTCACCCGGAAGAAACCCACGCAGACACAGGGAGAACCCACCACACTCCTCACAGACAATCACCCGGAGGAAACCCACGCAGACACAGTGAGAACACACCACACTCTTCACAGACAGTTACCTGGAGGAAAGACACAGGGAGAACACACCAAACTCCTCACAGACAGTCACCCGGAGGAAACCCACGCAGACACAGAGAGAACACACCAGACTCCTCACAGACAATCACCCGGAGGAAACCCACGCAGACACAGGGAAAACACACCACACTCCTCACAGACAATCACTCGGAGGAAGCCCATGCAGACACAGGGAGAACACACCACACTCCTTACAGCCAGTCATCCAGAGGAAAGACACAGGGAGAACACACCACACTCCTCACAGACAATCACCCGGAGGAAACCCACGCAGACACAGGGAGAACATACCACACTGCTCACAGACAGTTTCTTGGAGGAACGACACAGGGAGAACACACCACACTCCTCACAGACAGTCACCCGGAGGAAACCCACGCAGACACTGAGAGAACACAACACTCTCCTCACAGACAATCACTCGGAGGAAACCCATGCAGACACAGGGAGAACACACCACACTCCTTACAGACAGTCACCCGGAGGAAAGACACAGGGAGAACACACCAAACTCCTCACAGACAGTCACCCGGAGGAAACCCATGCAGACACAGAGAGAACACACCAGACTCCTCACAGACAATCACCCGGAGGAAACCAACGCAGACACAGGGAGAACACACCAAACTCCTCACAGACATTCACCCGGAGGAAAGACACAGGGAGAACACACCACACTTCTCACAGACAGTCACTCGGAGGAAACCCACGCAGACACAGAGAGAACACACCACACTCCTCACAGACAGTCACCCGGAGGAAAGACACAGGGAGAACACACCACACTCACCACAGACAGTTACCTGGAGGAAAGACACAGGGAGAACACACCACACTCCTTACAGACAATCACCCGGAGGAAACCCACACAGACACAGGGAGAACTCACCACACTCCTCACAGACAATCACCCGGAGGAAACCCATGCAGACACAGAGAGAACACACCACACTCTTCACAGAGAGTTACCTGGAGGAAAGACACAGGTAGAACACACCAAACTCCTCACAGACAGTCACCCGGAGGAAACCCACGCAGACACAGAGAGAACACACCACACTCCTCACAGACAATCACCCGGAGGAAACCCACGCAGACACAGGGAAAACACACCACACTCCTTACAGACAATCACTCGGAGGAAACCCATGCAGACACAGGGAGAACACACCACACTCCTTACAGACAGTCATTCAGAGGAAACCCACGCAGATAAAGAGATAACACACCACAGTCCTCACAGACAATCACCCGGAGGAAACCCACAGACACAGGGAGAACACACCACACTCCTCACAGACAGTCACCCGGAGGAAACCCACTCAGACACAGAGAGAACACACCACACTCCTCACAGACAATCACCCGGAGGAAACCCACGCAGACACAGGGAGAACACACAACACTCCTCACAGACAGTTACCTGGAGGAAAGACACAGGGAGAACACACCACACCCCTCACAGACAGTCACCCGGAGGAAACCCACGCAGACAAATAGAGAACACACCACAGTCCTCACAGACAATCACCCGGAGGAAACCCACAGACACAGGGAGAACACACTACACTCCTCACAGACAGTCACCCGGAGGAAACCCACGCAGACACAGGGAGAACCCACCACACTTCTCACAGACAATCACCCGGAGGAAACCCACGCAGACACAGTGAGAACACACCACACTCTTCACAGACAGTTACCTGGAGGAAACCCACGCAGACACAGGGAAAATACACCACACTCCTCACAGACAATCACTCGGAGGAAACCCATGCAGACACAGGGAGAACACACCACACTCCTTACAGACAGTCATCCAGAGGAAAGACACAGGGAGAACACACCACACTCCTCACAGACAATCACCCGGAGGAAACCCACGCAGACACAGAGAGAACACACCACACTCTTCACAGACAGTTACCTGGAGGAAAGACACAGGGAGAACACACCACACTCCTCACAGACAGTCACCCGGAGGAAACCCACGCAGACACAGAGAGAACACACCAGACTCCTCACAGACAATCACCTGGAGGAAACCCACGCAGACACAGGGAAAACACACCACACTCCTCACAGACAATCACTCGGAGGAAACCCATGCAGACACAGGGAGAACACACCACACTCCTTACAGACAGTCATCCAGAGGAAAGACACAGGGAGAACACACCACACTCCTCACAGACAATCACCCGGAGGAAACCCACGCAGACACAGTGAGAACATACCACACTGCTCACAGACAGTTTCTTGGAGGAAAGACACAGGGAGAACACACCACACTCCTCACAGACAGTCACCCGGAGGAAACCCACGCAGACACAGAGAGAACACACCACACTCCTCACAGACAATCACTCAGAGGAAACCCATGCAGACACAGGGAGAACACACCACACTCCTTACAGACAGTCACCCGGAGGAAAGACACAGGGAGACCACACCACACTCCTCACAGACAGTTACCTGGACGAAAAACACAGGGAGTACACACCACACTCCTCACAGAAAATCACCCGGAGGAAACCCACACAGACACAGAGAGAACACACCACACTTCTCACAGACTGTCACCCGGAGGAAAGACACAGGGAGAACCCACCACACTCACCACAGACAGTTACCTGGAGGAAAGACACAGGGAGAACACACCTTACCCCTCACAGACAGTCACCCGGAGGAAACCCACGCAGACAAATAGAGAACACACCACAGTCCTCACAGACAATCACCCGGAGGAAACCCACAGACACAGGGAGAACACACTACACTCCTCACAGACAGTCACCCGGAAGAAACCCACGCAGACACAGGGAGAACCCACCACACTCCTCACAGACAATCACCCGGAGGAAACCCACGCAGACACAGTGAGAACACACCACACTCTTCACAGACAGTTACCTGGAGGAAAGACACAGGGAGAACACACCAAACTCCTCACAGACAGTCACCCGGAGGAAACCCACGCAGACACAGAGAGAACACACCAGACTCCTCACAGACAATCACCCGGAGGAAACCCACGCAGACACAGGGAAAACACACCACACTCCTCACAGACAATCACTCGGAGGAAGCCCATGCAGACACAGGGAGAACACACCACACTCCTTACAGCCAGTCATCCAGAGGAAAGACACAGGGAGAACACACCACACTCCTCACAGACAATCACCCGGAGGAAACCCACGCAGACACAGGGAGAACATACCACACTGCTCACAGACAGTTTCTTGGAGGAACGACACAGGGAGAACACACCACACTCCTCACAGACAGTCACCCGGAGGAAACCCACGCAGACACTGAGAGAACACACCACTCTCCTCACAGACAATCACTCGGAGGAAACCCATGCAGACACAGGGAGAACACACCACACTCCTTACAGACAGTCACCCGGAGGAAAGACACAGGGAGAACACACCAAACTCCTCACAGACAGTCACCCGGAGGAAACCCATGCAGACACAGAGAGAACACACCAGACTCCTCACAGACAATCACCCGGAGGAAACCAACGCAGACACAGGGAGAACACACCAAACTCCTCACAGACATTCACCCGGAGGAAAGACACAGGGAGAACACACCACACTTCTCACAGACAGTCACTCGGAGGAAACCCACGCAGACACAGAGAGAACACACCACACTCCTCACAGACAGTCACCCGGAGGAAAGACACAGGGAGAACACACCACACTCACCACAGACAGTTACCTGGAGGAAAGACACAGGGAGAACACACCACACTCCTTACAGACAATCACCCGGAGGAAACCCACACAGACACAGGGAGAACTCACCACACTCCTCACAGACAATCACCCGGAGGAAACCCACGCAGACACAGAGAGAACACACCACACTCTTCACAGAGAGTTACCTGGAGGAAAGACACAGGTAGAACACACCAAACTCCTCACAGACAGTCACCCGGAGGAAACCCACGCAGACACAGAGAGAACACACCACACTCCTCACAGACAATCACCCGGAGGAAACCCACGCAGACACAGGGAAAACACACCACACTCCTTACAGACAATCACTCGGAGGAAACCCATGCAGACACAGGGAGAACACACCACACTCCTTACAGACAGTCATTCAGAGGAAACCCACGCAGATAAAGAGATAACACACCACAGTCCTCACAGACAATCACCCGGAGGAAACCCACAGACACAGGGAGAACACACCACACTCCTCACAGACAGTCACCCGGAGGAAACCCACTCAGACACAGAGAGAACACACCACACTCCTCACAGACAATCACCCGGAGGAAACCCACGCAGACACAGGGAGAACACACAACACTCCTCACAGACAGTTACCTGGAGGAAAGACACAGGGAGAACACACCACACCCCTCACAGACAGTCACCCGGAGGAAACCCACGCAGACAAATAGAGAACACACCACAGTCCTCACAGACAATCACCCGGAGGAAACCCACAGACACAGGGAGAACACACTACACTCCTCACAGACAGTCACCCGGAGGAAACCCACGCAGACACAGGGAGAACCCACCACACTTCTCACAGACAATCACCCGGAGGAAACCCACGCAGACACAGTGAGAACACACCACACTCTTCACAGACAGTTACCTGGAGGAAACCCACGCAGACACAGGGAAAATACACCACACTCCTCACAGACAATCACTCGGAGGAAACCCATGCAGACACAGGGAGAACACACCACACTCCTTACAGACAGTCATCCAGAGGAAAGACACAGGGAGAACACACCACACTCCTCACAGACAATCACCCGGAGGAAACCCACGCAGACACAGGGAGAACATACCACACTGCTCACAGACAGTTTCTTGGAGGAAAGACACAGGGAGAACACACCACACTCCTCACAGACAGTCACCCGGAGGAAACCCACGCAGACACAGAGAGAACACACCACACTCCTCACAGACAATCACCCGTAGAAAACCCGCAGACACAGGGAGAACACACCACACTCCTCACAGACAATCTCCCGGAGGAAACCCACGCAGACACAGGGAGAACACACCACACTCCTCACAGACAGTCACCTGGAGGAAAGACACAGGGAGAACACACCACACTCCTCACAGACAATCACCCGGAGGAAAGCCACACAGACACAGGGAAAACACACCACACTCCTTACAGACAGTCACCCGGAGGAAAGACACAGGGAGAACACACCACACTCCTCACAGACAATCACCCGTAGGAAACCCACGTAGACACAGGGAAAACACACCACACACCTCACAGACAGTTACCTGGAGGAAAGACGCAGGGAGAACACACCACACCTCTCACAGACAGTCATCCGGAGGAAAACCACGCAGACAAATAGAGAACACACCACAGTCCTCACTAACAGTCACCCGGAGGAAAGCCACGCAAACACAGGGAGAACACACCACACTCCTCACAGACAATCACCCGGAGGAAACCCACGCAGACACAGGGAGAACACACCACACTCCTTACAAACAGTCACCCGGAGGAAAGACACAGCGAGAACACACCACACTCCTCACAGACAATCACCCGGAGGAAACCCACGCAGACACAGAGAGAACACATCACACTCCTCACAGACAGTCACCCGGAGGAAACCCACGCAGATAAAGAGATAACACACCACAGTCCTCACAGACAATCACCCGGAGGAAACCCACAGACACAGGGAGAACACACCACACTCCTCACAGACAGTCACCCGGAGGAAACCCACTCAGACACAGAGAGAACACACCACACTCCTCACAGACAATCACCCGGAGGAAACCCACGCAGACACAGGGAGAACACACAACACTCCTCACAGACAGTTACCTGGAGGAAAGACACAGGGAGAACACACCACACCCCTCACAGACAGTCACCCGGAGGAAACCCACGCAGACAAATAGAGAACACACCACAGTCCTCACAGACAATCACCCGGAGGAAACCCACAGACACAGGGAGAACACACTACACTCCTCACAGACAGTCACCTGGAGGAAACCCACGCAGACACAGGGAGAACCCACCACACTTCTCACAGACAATCACCCGGAGGAAACCCACGCAGACACAGTGAGAACACACCACACTCTTCACAGACAGTTACCTGGAGGAAACCCACGCAGACACAGGGAAAATACACCACACTCCTCACAGACAATCACTCGGAGGAAACCCATGCAGACACAGGGAGAACACACCACACTCCTTACAGACAGTCATCCAGAGGAAAGACACAGGGAGAACACACCACACTCCTCACAGACAATCACCCGGAGGAAACCCACGCAGACACAGGGAGAACATACCACACTGCTCACAGACAGTTTCTTGGAGGAAAGACACAGGGAGAACACACCACACTCCTCACAGACAGTCACCCGGAGGAAACCCACGCAGACACAGAGAGAACACACCACACTCCTCACAATCACTCGGAGGAAACCCATGCAGACACAGGGAGAACACACCACACTCCTTACAGACAGTCACCCGGAGGAAAGACACAGGGAGTACACACCACACTCCTCACAGACAGTTACCTGGAGGAAAGACACAGGGAGTACACACCACACTCCTCACAATCACCCGGAGGAAACCCACACAGACACAGAGAGAACACACCACACTCCTCACAGACTGTTACCCGGAGGAAAGACACAGGGAGAACCCACCACACTCACCACAGACAGTTACCTGGAGGAAAGACACAGGGAGAACACACCACACCCCTCACAGACAGTCACCCGGAGGAAACCCACGCAGACAAATAGAGAACACACCACAGTCCTCACAGACAATCACCCGGAGGAAACCCATAGACACAGGGAGAACACACTACACTCCTCACAGACAGTCACCCGGAGGAAACCCATGCAGACACAGGGAGAACCCACCACACTCCTCACAGACAATCACCCGGAGGAAACCCACGCAGACACAGAGAGAACATACCACACTGCTCACAGACAGTTTCTTGGAGGAAAGACACAGGGAGAACACACCACACTCCTCACAGACAGTCACCCGGAGGAAACCCACGCAGACACAGAGAGAACACACCACACTCCTCACAGACAATCACTCGGAGGAAACCCATGCAGACACAGGGAGAACACACCACACTCCTTACAGACAGTCACCCGGAGGAAAGACACAGGGAGAACACACCACACTCCTTACAGACAGTCACCTGGAGGAAAGACACAGGGAGTACACACCACACTCCTCACAGACAATCACCCGGAGGAAATCCACACAGACACAGAGAGAACACACCACACTCCTCACAGACTGTCACCCGGAGGAAAGACACAGGGAGAACCCACCACACTCACCACAGACAGTTACCTGGAGGAAAGACACAGGGAGAATACACCAAACTCCTCACAGACAGTCACCCGGAGGAAACCCATGCAGACACAGAGAGAACACACCAGACTCCTCACAGACAATCACCCGGAGGAAACCCACGCAGACACAGGGAGAACACATCAAACTCCTCACAGACATTCACAAGGAGGAAAGACACAGGGATACACCACACTTCTCACAGACAGTCACTCGGAGGAAACCCACGCAGACACAGAGAGAACAAACCACAGTCCTCACAGACAGTTACCCGGAGGAAACCCACGCAGACACAGAGAGAACACACCAAACACCTCACAGACAGTCACCCGGAGGAAACCCATGCAGACACAGAGAGAACACACCAGACTCCTCACAGACAATCACCCGGAGGAAACCCACGCAGACACAGGGAAAACACACCACACTCCTCACAGACAATCACTCAGAGGAAACCCATGCAGACACAGGGAGAACACACCACACTCCTCACAGACAATCACTCGGAGGAAACCCATGCAGACACAGGGAGAACACACCACACTCCTTACAGACAGTCATCCAGAGGAAAGACACAGGGAGAACACACCACACTCCTCACAGACAATCACCCGGAGGAAACCCACGCAGACACAGGGAGAACATACCACACTGCTCACAGACAGTTTCTTGGAGGAAAGACACAGGGAGAACACACCACACTCACCACAGACAGTTACCTGGAGGAAAGACACAGGGAGAACACACCACACTCTTCACAGACAGTTACCTGGAGGAAAGACACAGGGAGAATACACCAAGCTCCTCACAGACAGTCACCTGGAGGAAACCCATGCAGACACAGAGAGAACACACCAGACACCTCACAGACAATCACCCGGAGCAAACCCACGCAGACACAGGGAGAACACATCAAACTCCTCACAGACATTCACCCGGAGGAAAGACACAGGGAGAACACACCACACCACACTTCTCACAGACAGTTACTCGGAGGAAACCCACGCAGACACAGAGAGAACACACCACACTCCTCACAGACAGTCACCCGGAGGAAACCCACGCAGACACAGAAAGAACACACCACACTCCTCACAGACAATCACCCGGAGGAAACCCACGCAGACACAGGGAGAACACACCACACTCCTCACAGACAGTTACCTGGAGGAAAGACACAGGGAGAACACACCACACCCCTCACAGACAGTCACCCGGAGGAAACCCACGCAGACAAATAGAGAACACACCACATTCCTCACAGTCAATCACCCGGAGGAAACCCACAGACACAGGGAAAACACACTACACTCCTCACAGACAGTCACCCGGAGGAAACCCACGCAGACACAGGGAGAACCCACCACACTTCTCACAGATAATCACCCGGAGGAAACCCACGCAGACACAAAGAGAACACACCACACTCTTCACAGACAGTTACCTGGAGGAAAGACACAGGGAGAACACACCAAACTCCTCACAGACAGTCACCCGGAGGAAACCCACGCAGACACAGAGAGAACACACCAGACTCCTCACAGACAATCACCCGGAGGAAACCCACGCAGACACAGGGAAAACACACCACACACCTCACAGAATATCACTCGGAGGAAACCCATGCAGACACAGGGAGAACACACCACACTCCTTACAGACAGTCATCCAGAGGAAAGACACAGGGAGAACACATCACACTCCTCACAGACAATCACCCGGAGGAAACCCACGCAGACACAGGGAGAACATACCACACTGCTCACAGACAGTTTCTTGGAGGAAAGACACAGGGAGAACACACCACACTCCTCACACACAGTCACCTGGAGGAAACCCACGCAGACACAGAGAGAACACACCACACTCCTCACAGACAATCACTCGGAGGAACCCCATGCAGACACAGGGAGAACACACCACACTCCTTACAGACAGTCACCCGGAGGAAAGACACAGGGAGACCACACCACACTCCTCACAGACAGTTACCTGGAGGAAAGACACAGGGAGTACACACCACAATCCTCACAGACAATCACCCGGAGGAAACCCACACAGACACAGAGAGAAAACACCACACTCCTCACAGACAGTCACCCGGAGGAAACCCACGCAGACAAATAGAGAACACACCACAGTCCTCACAGACAATCACCCGGAGGAAACCCACAGACACAGGGAGAACACACTACACTCCTCATAGACAGTCACCCGGAGGAAACCCACGAAGACACAGGGAGAACCCACCACACTCCTCACAGACAATCACCCGGACGAAACCCATGCAGACATAGAGAGAACACACCACACTCTTCACAGACAGTTACCTGGAGGAAAGACACAGGGAGAACACACCAAACTCCTCACAGACAGTCACCCGGAGGAAACCCACGCAGACACAAAGAGAACACACCAGACTCCTCACAGACAATCACCTGGAGGAAACCCACGCAGACACAGGGAAAACACACCACACTCCTCACAGACAATCACTCGGAGGAAACCCATGCAGACACAGGGAGAACACACAACACTCCTTATAGACAGTCATCCAGAGGAAAGACACAGGGAGAACACACCACACTCCTCACAGACAATCACCTGGAGGAAACCCACGCAGACACAGGGAGAACATACCACACTGCTCACAGACAGTTTCTTGGAGGAAAGACACAGGGAGAACACACCACACTCCTCACAGACAGTCACCTGGAGGAAACCCACGCAGACACAGAGAGAACACACCACACTCCTCACAGACAGTCACCCGGAGGAAAGACACAGGGAGAACACACCACACTCCTCACAGACAGTTACCTGGAGGAAAGACACAGGGAGTACACACCACACTCCTCACAGACAATCACCCGGAGGAAACACACACAGACACAGAGAGAACACACCACACTCCTCACAGACTGTCACGGGGAGGAAAGACACAGGGAGAACCCACCACACTCACCACAGACAGTTACCTGGAGGAAAGACACAGGGAGAATACACCAAACTCCTCACAGACAGTCACCCGGAGGAAACCCATGCAGACACAGAGAGAACACACCAGACTCCTCACAGACAATCACCCGTAGGAAACCCACGCAGACACAGGGAGAACACATCAAACTCCTCACAGACATTCACCCGGAGGAAAGACACAGGGAGAACACACCACACATCTCACAGACAGTCACTCGGAGGAAACCCACGCAGTCACAGAGAGAACACACCACACTCCTCACAGACAGTCACCCGGAGGAAACCCACGCAGACACAGAGAGAACACATCACACTCCTCACAGACAATCACCCGGAGGAAACCCACGCAGACACAGGGAGAACACACCACACTCCTCACAGACAGTTACCTGGAGGAAAGACACAGGGAGAACACACCACACCCCTCACAGACAGTCACCCGGAGGAAACCCACGCAGACAAATAGAGAACACACCACAGTCCTCACAGACAATCACCAGGAGGAAACCCACGCAGACACAGGGAGAACACACCACAGTCCTCACAGACAATCACCCGGAGGAAACCCACAGACACAGGGAGAACACACTACACTCCTCATAGACAGTCACCCGGAGGAAACCCACGCAGACACAGGGAGAACCCACCACACTCCTCACAGACAATCACCCGGAGGAAACCCACGCAGACACAGAGAGAACACACCACACTCTTCACAGACAGTTACCTGGAGGAAAGACACAGGGAGAACACACCAAACTCCTCACAGACAGTCACCCGGAGGAAACCCACGCAGACACAAAGAGAACACACCAGACTCCTCACAGACAATCACGTGGAGGAAACCCACGCAGACACAGGGAAAACACACCACACTCCTCACAGACAATCACTCGGAGGAAACCCATGCAGACACAGGGAGAACACACAACACTCCTTATAGACAGTCATCCAGAGGAAAGACACAGGGAGAACACACCACACTCCTCACAGACAATCACCCGGAGGAAACCGACGCAGACACAGGGAGAACATACCACACTGCTCACAGACAGTTTCTTGGAGGAAAGACACAGGGAGAACACACCACACTCCTCACAGACAGTCACCCGGAGGAAACCCACGCAGACACAGAGAGAACACACCACACTCCTCACAGACAATCACTCGGAGGAAACCCATGCAGACACAGGGAGAACACACCACACTCCTTACAGACAGTCACCCGGAGGAAAGACACAGGGAGAACACACCACACTCCTCACAGACAGTTACCTGGAGGAAAGACAAAGGGAGTACACACCACACTCCTCACAGACAATCACCCGGAGGAAACACACACAGACACAGAGAGAACACACCACACTCCTCACAGACTGTCACCCGGAGGAAAGACACAGGGAGAACCCACCACACTCACCACAGACAGTTACCTGGAGGAAAGACACAGGGAGAACACACCACACTCTTCAAAGACAGTTACCTGGAGGAAAGACACAGGGAGAATACACCAAACTCCTCACAGACAGTCACCCGGAGGAAACCCATGCAGACACAGAGAGAACACACCAGACTCCTCACAGACAATCACCCGGAGGAAACCCACGCAGACACAGGGAGAACACATCAAACTCCTCACAGACATTCACCCGGAGGAAAGACACAGGGAGAACCCACCACACTCACCTCAGACAGTTACCTGGAGGAAAGACACAGGGAGAACACACCACACCCCTCACAGACAGTCACCCGGAGGAAACACACGCAGACAAATAGAGAACACACCACAGTCCTCACAGACAATCACCCGGAGGAAACCCACAGACACAGGGAGAACACACTACACTCCTCACAGACAGTCACCCGGAGGAAACCCATGCAGACACAGGGAGAACCCACCACACTCCTCACAGACAATCACCCGGAGGAAACCCACGCAGACACAGAGAGAACACACCACACTCTTCACAGACAGTTACCTGGAGGAAAGACAAAGGGAGAACACACCAAACTCCTCACAGACAGTCACCCGGAGGAAACCCACGCAGACACAGAGAGAACACACCAGACTCCTCACAGACAATCACCCGGAGGAAACTCACGCAGACACAGGGAAAACACACCACACTCCTCACAGACAATCACTCGGAGGAAACCCATGCAGACACAGGGAGAACACACCACACTCCTTACAGACAGTCATTCAGAGGAAAGACACAGGGAGAACACACCACACTCCTCACAGACAATCACCCGGAGGAAACCCACGCAGACACAGGGAGAACATACCACACTGCTCACAGACAGTTTCTTGGAGGAAAGACACAGGGAGAACACACCACACTCCTCACAGACAGTCACCCGGAGGAAACCCACGCAGACACAGGGAGAACACACCACACTCCTCACAGACAATCACTCGGAGGAAACCCATGCAGACACAGGGAGAACACACCACACTCCTCACAGACAATCACCCGGAGGAAACCCACGCAGACACAGAGAGAACACACCACACTCTTCACAGACAGTTACCTGTAGGAAAGACACAGGGAGAACACACCAAACTCCTCACAGAGAGTCACCCGGAGGAAACCCACGCAGACACAGGGAAAACACACCACACTCCTCACAGACAATCACTCGGAGGAAACCCATGCAGACACAGGGAGAACACACCACACCCCTTACAGACATTCATCCAGAGGAAAGACACAGGGAGAACACACCACACTCCTCACAGACAATCACCCGGAGGAAACCCACGCAGACACAGGGAGAACATACCACACTGCTCACAGACAGTTTCTTGGAGGAAAGACACAGGGAGAACACACCACACTCCTCACTGACAGTCACCCGGAGGAAACCCACGCAGACACAGGGAGAACACACCACACTCCTCACAGACAATCACTCGGAGGAAACCCATGCAGACACAGGGAGAACACACCACACTCCTTACAGACAGTCACCCGGAGGAAAGACACAGGGAGAACACACCACACTCCTCACAGACAGTTACCTGGAGGAAAGACACAGGGAGTACACACCACACTCCTCACAGACAGTCACCCGGATGAAACCCACAAAGACACAGAGAGAACACACCACACTCCTCACAGACTGTCACCCGGAGGAAAGACACAGGGAGAACCCACCACACTCACCACAGACAGTTACCTGGAGGAAAGACACAGGGAGAACACACCACACTCTTCACAGACAGTTACCTGGAAGAAAGACACAGGGAGAATACACCAAACTCCTCACAGACAGTCACCCGGAGGAAACCCATGCAGACACAGAGAGAACACACCAGACTCCTCACAGATAATCACCCGGAGGAAACCCACGCAGACACAGGGAGAACACACCAAACTCCTCACAGACATTCACCTGGAGGAAAGACACAGGGAGAACACACCACACTTCTCACAGACATTCACTCGGAGGAAACCCACGCAGACACAGAGAGAACACACAACACTCCTCACAGACAGTCACCCGGAGGAAACCCATGCAGACACAGAGAGAACACACCAGACTCCTCACAGACAATCACCCGGAGGAAACCCACGCAGACACAGGGAGAACACACCAAACTCCTCACAGACATTCACCCGGAGGAAAGACACAGGGAGAACACACCACACTCACCACAGACAGTTACCTGGAGGAAAGACACAGAGAGAACACACCACACTCCTTACAGACAATCACCCGGAGGAAACCCACACAGACACAGGGAGAACCCACCACACTCCTCACAGACAATCACCCGGAGGAAACCCACGCAGACACAGAGAGAACACACCACACTCTTCACAGACAGTTACCTGGAGGAAAGACACAGGGAGAACACACAAAACTCCTCACAGACAGTCACCCGGAGGAAACCTACGCAGACACAGAGAGAACACACCAGACTCCTCACAGACAATCACCCGGAGGAAACCCACGCAGACACAGGGAAAACACACCACACTCCTCACAGACAATCACTCGGAGGAAACCCATGCAGACACAGGGAGAACATACCACACTGCTCACAGACAGTTTCTTGGAGGAAAGACACAGGGAGAACACACCACACTCCTCACAGACAATCACCCGGAGGAAACCCACGCAGACACAGGGAGAACATACCACACTGCTCACAGACAGTTTCTTGGAGGAAAGACACAGGGAGAACACACCACACTCCTCACAGACAGTCACCCGGAGGAAACCCACGCAGACACAGAGAGAACACACCACACTCCTCACAGACAATCACTCGGAGGAAACCCATGCAGACACAGGGAGAACACACCACACTCCTTACAGACAGTTACCTGGAGGAAAGACACGCAGACACAGAGAGAACACACCACACTCCTCACAGACAATCACTCGGAGGAAACCCATGCAGACACAGGGAGAACACACCACACTCCTTACAGACAGTTACCTGGAGGAAAGACACAGGGAGTACACACCACACTCCTCACAGACAGTCACCCGGATGAAACCCACACAGACACAAAGAGAACACACCACACTCCTCACAGACAGTCACCCGGAGGAAACCCACGCAGACACAGAGAGAACACACCACACTCCTCACAGACAATCACTCGGAGGAAACCCATGCAGACACAGGGAGAACACACCACACTCCTTACAGACAGTTACCTGGAGGAAAGACACAGGGAGTACACACCACACTCCTCACAGACAGTCACCCGGATGAAACCCACACAGACACAAAGAGAACACACCACACTCCTCACAGACTGTCACCCGGAGGAAAGACACAGGGAGAACCCACCACACTCACCACAGACAGTTACCTGGAGAAAAGACACAGGGAGAACACACCACACTCTTCACAGACAGTTACCTGGAGGAAAGACACAGGGAGAATACACCAAACTCCTCACAGACAGTCACCCGGAGGAAACCCATGCAGACACAGAGAGAACACACCAGACTCCTCACAGACAATCACCCGGAGGAAACCCACGCAGACACAGGGAGAACACACCAAACTCCTCACAGACATTCACCCGGAGGAAAGACACACAGACACAAAGAGAACACACCACACTCCTCACAGACTGTCACCCGGAGGAAAGACACAGGGAGAACCCACCACACTCACCACAGACAGTTACCTGGAGAAAAGACACAGGGAGAACACACCACACTCTTCACAGACAGTTACCTGGAGGAAAGACACAGGGAGAATACACCAAACTCCTCACAGACAGTCACCCGGAGGAAACCCATGCAGACACAGAGAGAACACACCAGACTCCTCACAGACAATCACCCGGAGGAAACCCACGCAGACACAGGGAGAACACACCAAACTCCTCACAGACATTCACCCGGAGGAAAGACACAGGGAGAACACACCACACTTCTCACAGACATTCACTCGGAGGAAACCCACGCAGACACAGAGAGAACACACCACACTCCTCACAGACAGTCACCCGGAGGAAACCCATGCAGACACAGAGAGAACACACCAGACTCCTCACAGACAATCACCCGGAGGAAACCCACGCAGACACAGGGAGAACACACCAAACTCCTCACAGACATTCACCCGGAGGAAAGACACAGGGAGAACACACCACACTCACCACAGACAGTTACCTGGAGGAAAGACACAGAGAGAACACACCACACTCCTTACAGACAATCACCCGGAGGAAACCCACACAGACACAGGGAGAACCCACCACACTCCTCACAGACAATCACCCGGAGGAAACCCACGCAGACACAGAGAGAACACACCACACTCTTCACAGACAGTTACCTGGAGGAAAGACACAGGGAGAACACACCAAACTCCTCACAGACAGTCACCCGGAGGAAACCTACGCAGACACAGAGAGAACACACCAGACTCCTCACAGACAATCACCCGGAGGAAACCCACGCAGACACAGGGAAAACACACCACACTCCTCACAGACAATCACTCGGAGGAAACACATGCAGACACAGGGAGAACATACCACACTGCTCACAGACAGTTTCTTGGAGGAAAGACACAGGGAGAACACACCACACTCCTCACAAACAGTCACCCGGAGGAAACCCACGCAGACACAGAGAGAACACACCACACTCCTCACAGACAATCACCCGGAGGAAACCCACGCAGACACAGGGAGAACATACCACACTGCTCACAGACAATCACCCGGAGGAAACCCACGCAGACACAGGGAGAACACACCACACTCCTCACAGACAATCACTCGGAGGAAACCCATGCAGACACAGGGAGAACACACCACACTCCTCACAGACAATCACCCGGAGGAAACCCACGCAGACACAGAGAGAACACACCACACTCTTCACAGACAGTTACCTGGAGGAAAGACACAGGGAGAACACACCAAACTCCTCACAGACAGTCACCCGGAGGAAACCCACGCAGACACAAAGAGAACACACCAGACTCCTCACAGACAATCACCTGGAGGAAACCCACGCAGACACAGGGAAAACACACCACACTCCTCACAGACAATTACTCGGAGGAAACCCATGCAGACACAGGGAGAACACACAACACTCCTTATAGTCAGTCATCCAGAGGAAAGACACAGGGAGAACACACCACACTCCTCACAGACAATCACCCGGAGGAAACCGACGCAGACACAGGGAGAACATACCACACTGCTCACAGACAGTTTCTTGGAGGAAAGACACAGGGAGAACACACCACACTCCTCACAGACAGTCACCCGGAGGAAACCCACGCAGACACAGAGAGAACACACCACACTCCTCACAGACAATCACTAGGAGGATACCCATGCAGACACAGGGAGAACACACCACACTCCTTACAGACAGTCACCCGGAGGAAAGACACAGGGAGAACACACCACACTCCTCACAGACAGTTACCTGGAGGAAAGACAAAGGGAGTACACACCACACTCCTCACAGACAATCACCCGGAGGAAACACACACAGACACAGAGAGAACACACCACACTCCTCACAGACTGTCACCCGGAGGAAAGACACAGGGAGAACCCACCACACTCACCACAGACAGTTACCTGGAGGAAAGACACAGGGAGAACACACCACACTCTTCACAGACAGTTACCTGGAGGAAAGACACAGGGAGAATACACCAAACTCCTCACAGACAGTCACCCGGAGGAAACCCATGCAGACACAGAGAGAACACACCAGACTCCTCACAGACAATCACCCGGAGGAAACCCACGCAGACACAGGGAGAACACATCAAACTCCTCACAGACATTCACCCGGAGGAAAGACACAGGGAGAACCCACCACACTCACCACAGACAGTTACCTGGAGGAAAGACACAGGGAGAACACACCACACCCCTCACAGACAGTCACCCGGAGGAAACACACGCAGACAAATAGAGAACACACCACAGTCCTCACAGACAATCACCCGGAGGAAACCCACAGACACAGGGAGAACACACTACACTCCTCACAGACAGTCACCCGGAGGAAACCCACGCAGACACAGGGAGAACCCACCACACTCCTCACAGACAATCACCCGGAGGAAACCCACGCAGACACAGAGAGAACACACCACACTCTTCACAGACAGTTACCTGGAGGAAAGACACAGGGAGAACACACCAAACTCCTCACAGACAGTCACCCGGAGGAAACCCACGCAGACACAGAGAGAACACACCAGACTCCTCACAGACAATCACCCGGAGGAAACTCACGCAGACACAGGGAAAACACACCACACTCCTCACAGACAATCACTCGGAGGAAACCCATGCAGACACAGGGAGAACACACCACACTCCTTACAGACAGTCATCCAGAGGAAAGACACAGGGAGAACACACCACACTCCTCACAGACAATCACCCGGAGGAAACCCACGCAGACACAGGGAGAACATACCACACTGCTCACAGACAGTTTCTTGGAGGAAAGACACAGGGAGAACACACCACACTCCTCACAGACAGTCACCCGGAGGAAACCCACGCAGACACAGGGAGAACACACCACACTCCTAACAGACAATCACTCGGAGGAAACCCATGCAGACACAGGGAGAACACACCACACTCCTTACAGACAGTCACCCGGAGGAAAGACACAGGGAGAACACACCACACTCCTCACAGACAGTTACCTGGAGGAAAGACACAGGGAGTACACACCACACTCCTCACAGACAGTCACCCGGATGAAACCCACAAAGACACAGAGAGAACACACCACACTCCTCACAGACTGTCACCCGGAGGAAAGACACAGGGAGAACCCACCACACTCACCACAGACAGTTACCTGGAGGAAAGACACAGGGAGAACACACCACACTCTTCACAGACAGTTACCTGGAGGAAAGACACAGGGAGAATACACCAAACTCCTCACAGACAGTCACCCGGAGGAAACCCATGCAGACACAGAGAGAACACACCAGACTCCTCACAGACAATCACCCGGAGGAAACCCACGCAGACACAGGGAGAACACAACAAACTCCTCACAGACATTCACCCGGAGGAAAGACACAGGGAGAACACACCACACTTCTCACAGACATTCACTCGGAGGAAACCCACGCAGACACAGAGAGAACACACCACACTCCTCACAGACAGTCACCCGGAGGAAACCCATGCAGACACAGGGAGAACACACCAAACTCCTCACAGACATTCACCCGGAGGAAAGACACAGGGAGAACACACCACACTCACCACAGACAGTTACCTGGAGGAAAGACACAGAGAGAACACACCACACTCCTTACAGACAATCACCCGGAGGAAACCCACACAGACACAGGGAGAACCCACCACACTCCTCACAGACAATCACCCGGAGGAAACCCACGCAGACACAGAGAGAACACACCACACTCTTCACAGACAGTTACCTGGAGGACAGACACAGGGAGAACACACCAAACTCCTCACAGACAGTCACCCGGAGGAAACCTACGCAGACACAGAGAGAACACACCAGACTCCTCACAGACAATCACCCGGAGGAAACCCACGCAGACACAGGGAAAACACACCACACTCCTCACAGACAATCACTCGGAGGAAACCCATGCAGACACAGGGAGAACATACTACACTGCTCACAGACAGTTTCTTGGAGGAAAGACACAGGGAGAACACACCACACTCCTCACAGACAATCACCCGGAGGAAACCCACGCAGACACAGGGAGAACATACCACACTGCTCACAGACAGTTTCTTGGAGGAAAGACACAGGGAGAACACACCACACTCCTCACAGACAGTCACCCGGAGGAAACCCACGCAGACACAGAGAGAACACACCACACTCCTCACAGACAATCACTCGGAGGAAACCCATGCAGACACAGGGAGAACACACCACACTCCTTACAGACAGTCACCCGGAGGAAAGACACAGGGAGAACACACCACACTCCTTACAGACAGTTACCTGGAGGAAAGACACAGGGAGTACACACCACACTCCTCACAGACAGTCACCCGGATGAAACCCACACAGACACAGAGAGAACACACCACACTCCTCACAGACTGTCACCCGGAGGAAAGACACAGGGAGAACCCACCACACTCACCACAGACAGTTACTTGGAGAAAAGACACAGGGAGAACACACCACACTCTTCACAGACAGTTACCTGGAGGAAAGACACAGGGAGAATACACCAAACTCCTCACAGACAGTCACCCGGAGGAAACCCATGCAGACACAGAGAGAACACACCAGACTCCTCACAGACAATCACCCGGAGGAAACCCACGCAGACACAGGGAGAACACACCAAACTCCTCACAGACATTCACCCGGAGGAAAGACACAGGGAGAACACACCGCACTTCTCACAGACATTCACTCTGAGGAAACCCACGCAGACACAGAGAGAACACACCACACTCCTCACAGACAGTCACCCGGAGGAAACCCATGCAGACACAGAGAGAACACACCAGACTCCTCACAGACAATCACCCGGAGGAAACCCACGCAGACACAGGGAGAACACACCAAACTCCTCACAGACATTCACCCGGAGGAAAGACACAGGGAGAACACACCACACTCACCACAGACAGTTACCTGGAGGAAAGACACAGAGAGAACACACCACACTCCTTACAGACAATCACCCGGAGGAAACCCACACAGACACAGGGAGAACCCACCACACTCCTCACAGACAATCACCCGGAGGAAACCCACGCAGACACAGAGAGAACACACCACACTCTTCAAAGACAGTTACCTGGAGGAAAGACACAGGGAGAACACACCAAACTCCTCACAGACAGTCACCCGGAGGAAACCTACGCAGACACAGAGAGAACACACCAGACTCCTCACAGACAATCACCCGGAGGAAACCCACGCAGACACAGGGAAAACACACCACACTCCTCACAGACAATCACTCGGAGGAAACCCATGCAGACACAGGGAGAACATACCACACTGCTCACAGACAGTTTCTTGGAGGAAAGACACAGGGAGAACACACCACACTCCTCACAAACAGTCACCCGGAGGAAACCCACGCAGACACAGAGAGAACACACCACACTCCTCACAGACAATCACCCGGAGGAAACCCACGCAGACACAGGGAGAACATACCACACTGCTCACAGACAATCACCCGGAGGAAACCCACGCAGACACAGGGAGAACACACCAAACTCCTCACAGACATTCACCCGGAGGAAAGACACAGGGAGAACACACCACACTCACCACAGACAGTTACCTGGAGGAAAGACACAGAGAGAACACACCACACTCCTTACAGACAATCACCCGGAGGAAACCCACACAGACACAGGGAGAACCCACCACACTCCTCACAGACAATCACCCGGAGGAAACCCACGCAGACACAGAGAGAACACACCACACTCTTCACAGACAGTTACCTGGAGGAAAGACACAGGGAGAACACACCAAACTCCTCACAGACAGTCACCCGGAGGAAACCTACGCAGACACAGAGAGAACACACCAGACTCCTCACAGACAATCACCCGGAGGAAACCCACGCAGACACAGGGAAAACACACCATACTCCTCACAGACAATCACTCGGAGGAAACCCATGCAGACACAGGGAGAACATACCACACTGCTCACAGACAGTTTCTTGGAGGAAAGACACAGGGAGAACACACCACACTCCTCACAGACAGTCACCCGGAGGAAACCCACGCAGACACAGAGAGAACACACCACACTCCTCACAGACAATCACCCGGAGGAAACCCACGCAGACACAGGGAGAACATACCACACTGCTCACAGACAGTTTCTTGGAGGAAAGACACAGGGAGAACACACCACACTCCTCACAGACAGTCACCCGGAGGAAACCCACGCAGACACAGAGAGAACACACCACACTCCTCACAGACAATCACCCGTAGAAAACTCGCAGACACAGGGAGAACACACCACACTCCTCACAGACAATCTTCCGGAGGAAACCCACGCAGACACAGGGAGAACACACCACACTCCTCACAGACAGTCACCTGGAGGAAAGACACAGGGAGAACACACCACACTCCTCACAGACAATCACCCGGAGGAAAGCCACACAGACACAGGGAAAACACATCACACTCCTTACAGACAGTCACCCGGAGGAAAGACACAGGGAGAACAGACCACACTCCTCACAGACAATCACCCGGAGGAAACCCACGTAGACACAGGGAAAACACACCACACACCTCACAGACAGTTACCTGGAGGAAAGACACAGGGAGAACACACCACACCTCTCACAGACAGTCACCCGGAGGAAAACCATGCAGACAAATAGAGAACACACCACAGTCCTCACAGACAGTCACCCGGAGGAAAGCCACGCAAACACAGGGAGAACACACCACACTCCTCACAGACAATCACCCGGAGGAAACCCACGCAGACACAGGGAGAACACACCACACTCCTTACAAACAGTCACCCGGAGGAAAGACACCGCGAGAACACACCACACTCCTCACAGACAATCACCCAGAGGAAACCCACGCAGACACAGAGAGAACACATCACACTCCTCACAGACAGTCACCCGGAGGAAACCCACGCAGACAAAGAGATAACACACCACAGTCCTCACAGACAATCACCCGGAGGAAACCCACAGACACAGGGAGAACACACTACACTCCTCACAGACAGTCACCTGGAGGAAACCCACGCAGACACAGGGAGAACCCACCACACTTCTCACAGACAATCACCCGGAGGAAACCCACGCAGACACAGAGAGAACACACCACACTCTTCACAAACAGTTACCTGGAGGAAAGACACAGGGAGAACACACCAAACTCCTCACAGACAGTCACCCGGAGGAAACCCAAGCAGACACAGAGAGAACACACCAGACATCCACAGACAATCACCCGGAGGAAACCCACGCAGACACAATGAAAACACACCACACTCCTCACAGACAATCACTCGGAGGAAACCCATGCAGACACAGGGAGAACACACCACACTCCTTACAGACAGTCATCCTGAGGAAAGACACAGGGAGAACACACCACACTCCTCACACACAATCACCCGGAGGAAACCCACGCAGACACAGGGAGAACATACCACACTGCTCACAGACAGTTTCTTGGAGGAAAGACACAGAGAGAACACACCACACTCCTCACAGACAATCACTCGGAGGAAACCCATGCAGACACAGGGAGAACACACCACACTCCTTACAGACAGTCACCCGGAGGAAAGACACAGGGAGAACACACCACACTCCTCACAGACAGTTACCTGGAGGAAAGACACAGGGAGTACACACCACACTCCTCACAGACAATCACCCGGAGGAAACCCACACAGACACAGAGAGAACACACCACACTCCTCACAGACTGTCACCCGGAGGAAAGACACAGGGAGAACCCACCACACTCACCACAGACAGTTACCTGGAGGAAAGACACAGGGAGAACACACCACACTCTTCACAGACAGTTACCTGGAGGAAAGACACAGGGAGAATACACCAAACTCCTCACAGACAGTCACCCGGAGGAAACCCATGCAGACACAGAGAGAACCTACCAGACTCCTCACAGACAATCACCCGGAGGAAACCCACGCAGACACAGGGAGAACACATCAAACTCCTCACAGACATTCACCCGGAGTAAAGACACAGGGAGAACACACCACACTTCTCACAGACAGTCACTCGGAGGAAACCCACGCAGACACAGAGAGAACACACCACACTCCTCACAGACAGTCACCCGGAGGAAAGACACAGGGAGAACACACCACACTCACCACAGACAGTTACCTGGAGGAAAGACACAGGGAGAACACACCAAACTCCTCACAGACAGTCACCCGGAGGAAACCCACGCAGACACAGAGAGAACACACCAGACTCCTCACAGACAATCACTCGGAGGAAACCCATGCAGACACAGGGAGAACACACCACACTCCTTACAGACAGTCATCCAGAGGAAAGACACAGGGAGAACACACCACACTCCTCACAGACAATCACCCGGAGGAAACCCACGCAGACACAGGGAGAACATACCACACTGCTCACAGACAGTTTCTTGGAGGAAAGACACAGGGAGAACACACCACACTCCTCACAGACAGTCACCTGGAGGAAACCCACGCAGACACAGAGAGAACACACCACACTCCTCACAGACAATCACCCGGAGGAAACCCACGCAGACACAAAGAGAACACACCAGACTCCTCACAGACAATCACCTGGAGGAAACCCACGCAGACACAGGGAAAACACACCACACTCCTCACAGACAATCACTCGGAGGAAACCCATGCAGACACAGGGAGAACACACAACACTCCTTATAGACAGTCATCCAGAGGAAAGACACAGGGAGAACACACCACACTCCTCACAGACAATCACCCGGAGGAAACCGAAGCAGACACAGGGAGAACATACCACACTGCTCACAGACAGTTTCTTGGAGGAAAGACACAGGGAGAACACACCACACTCCTCACAGACAGTCACCCGGAGGAAACCCACGCAGACACAGAGAGAACACACCACACTCCTCACAGACAATCACTCGGAGGAAACCCATGCAGACACAGGGAGAACACACCACACTCCTTACAGACAGTCACCCGGAGGAAAGACACAGGGAGAACACACCACACTCCTCACAGACAGTTACCTGGAGGAAAGACACAGGGAGTACACACCACACTCCTCACAGACAGTCACCCGGAGGAAAGACACAGGGAGAACAGACCACACTCCTCACAGACAATCACCCGGAGGAAACCCACGTAGACACAGGGAAAACACACCACACACCTCACAGACAGTTACCTGGAGGAAAGACACAGGGAGAACACACCACACCTCTCACAGACAGTCACCCGGAGGAAAACCATGCAGACAAATAGAGAACACACCACAGTCCTCACAGACAGTCACCCGGAGGAAAGCCACGCAAACACAGGGAGAACACACCACACTCCTCACAGACAATCACCCGGAGGAAACCCACGCAGACACAGGGAGAACACACCACACTCCTTACAAACAGTCACCCGGAGGAAAGACACCGCGAGAACACACCACACTCCTCACAGACAATCACCCAGAGGAAACCCACGCAGACACAGAGAGAACACATCACACTCCTCACAGACAGTCACCCGGAGGAAACCCACGCAGACAAAGAGATAACACACCACAGTCCTCACAGACAATCACCCGGAGGAAACCCACAGACACAGGGAGAACACACTACACTCCTCACAGACAGTCACCTGGAGGAAACCCACGCAGACACAGGGAGAACCCACCACACTTCTCACAGACAATCACCCGGAGGAAACCCACGCAGACACAGAGAGAACACACCACACTCTTCACAAACAGTTACCTGGAGGAAAGACACAGGGAGAACACACCAAACTCCTCACAGACAGTCACCCGGAGGAAACCCAAGCAGACACAGAGAGAACACACCAGACTCCTCACAGACAATCACCCGGAGGAAACCCACGCAGACACAATGAAAACACACCACACTCCTCACAGACAATCACTCGGAGGAAACCCATGCAGACACAGGGAGAACACACCACACTCCTTACAGACAGTCATCCTGAGGAAAGACACAGGGAGAACACACCACACTCCTCACACACAATCACCCGGAGGAAACCCACGCAGACACAGGGAGAAAATACCACACTGCTCACAGACAGTTTCTTGGAGGAAAGACACAGAGAGAACACACCACACTCCTCACAGACAATCACTCGGAGGAAACCCATGCAGACACAGGGAGAACACACCACACTCCTTACAGACAGTCACCCGGAGGAAAGACACAGGGAGAACACACCACACTCCTCACAGACAGTTACCTGGAGGAAAGACACAGGGAGTACACACCACACTCCTCACAGACAATCACCCGGAGGAAACCCACACAGACACAGAGAGAACACACCACACTCCTCACAGACTGTCACCCGGAGGAAAGACACAGGGAGAACCCACCACACTCACCACAGACAGTTACCTGGAGGAAAGACACAGGGAGAACACACCACACTCTTCACAGACAGTTACCTGGAGGAAAGACACAGGGAGAATACACCAAACTCCTCACAGACAGTCACCCGGAGGAAACCCATGCAGACACAGAGAGAACCTACCAGACTCCTCACAGACAATCACCCGGAGGAAACCCACGCAGACACAGGGAGAACACATCAAACTCCTCACAGACATTCACCCGGAGTAAAGACACAGGGAGAACACACCACACTTCTCACAGACAGTCACTCGGAGGAAACCCACGCAGACACAGAGAGAACACACCACACTCCTCACAGACAGTCACCCGGAGGAAAGACACAGGGAGAACACACCACACTCACCACAGACAGTTACCTGGAGGAAAGACACAGAGATAACACACCACAGTCCTCACAGACAATCACCCGGAGGAAACCCACAGACACAGGGAGAACAAACTACACTCCTCACAGACAGTCACCTGGAGGAAACCCACGCAGACACAGGGAGAACCCACCACACTTCTCACAGACAATCACCCGGAGGAAACCCACGCAGACACAGAGAGAACACACCACACTCTTCACAGACAGTTACCTGGAGGAAAGACACAGGGAGAACACACCAAACTCCTCACAGACAGTCACCCGGAGGAAACCCAAGCAGACACAGAGAGAACACACCAGACTCCTCACAGACAATCACCCGGAGGAAACCCACGCAGACACAATGAAAACACACCACACTCCTCACAGACAATCACTCGGAGGAAACCCATGCAGACACAGGGAGAACACACCACACTCCTTACAGACAGTCATCCAGAGGAAAGACACAGGGAGAACACACCACACTCCTCACACACAATCACCCGGAGGAAACCCACGCAGGCACAGGGAGAACATACCACACTGCTCACAGACAGTTTCTTGGAGGAAAGACACAGGGAGAACACACCACACTCCTCACAGACAGTCACCCGGAGGAAACCCACGCAGACACAGAGAGAACACACCACACTCCTCACAGACAATCACTCGGAGGAAACCCATACAGACACAGGGAGAACACACCACACTCCTTACAGACAGTCACCCGGAGGAAAGACACAGGCAGACCACACCACACTCCTCACAGACAGTTACCTGGAGGAAAGACACAGGGAGTACACACCACACTCCTCACAGACAATCACCCGGAGGAAACCCACACAGACACAGAGAGAACACACCACACTCCTCACAGACTGTCACCCGGAGGAAAGACACAGGGAGAACCCACCACACTCAGCACAGACAGTTACCTGGAGGAAAGACACAGGGAGAACACACCACACCCCTCACATACAGTCACCCGAGGAAACCCACGCAGACAAATAGAGAACACACCACAGTCCTCACAGACAATCACCCGGAGGAAACCCACAGACACAGGGAGGACACACTACACTCCTCACAGACAGTCACCCGGAGGAAACCCACGCAGACACAGGGAGAACTCACCACACTCCTCACAGACAATCACCCGGAGGAAACCCACGCAGACACAGAGAGAACACACCACACTCTTCACAGACAGTTACCTGGAGGAAAGACACAGGGAGAACACACCAAACTCCTCACAGACAGTCACCCGGAGGAAACCCACGCAGACACAGAGAGAACACACCAGACTCCTCACAGACAATCACTCGGAGGAAACCCATGCAGACACAGGGAGAACACACCACACTCCTTACAGACAGTCATCCAGAGGAAAGACACAGGGAGAACACACCACACTCCTCACAGACAATCACCCGGAGGAAACCCACGCAGACACAGGGAGAACATACCACACTGCTCACAGACAGTTTCTTGGAGGAAAGACACAGGGAGAACACACCACACTCCTCACAGACAGTCACCTGGAGGAAACCCACGCAGACACAGAGAGAACACACCACACTCCTCACAGACAATCACCCGGAGGAAACCCACGCAGACACAAAGAGAACACACCAGACTCCTCACAGACAATCACCTGGAGGAAACCCACGCAGACACAGGGAAAACACACCACACTCCTCACAGACAATCACTCGGAGGAAACCCATGCAGACACAGGGAGAACACACAACACTCCTTATAGACAGTCATCCAGAGGAAAGACACAGGGAGAACACACCACACTCCTCACAGACAATCACCCGGAGGAAACCGACGCAGACACAGGGAGAACATACCACACTGCTCACAGACAGTTTCTTGGAGGAAAGACACAGGGAGAACACACCACACTCCTCACAGACAGTCACCCGGAGGAAACCCACGCAGACACAGAGAGAACACACCACACTCCTCACAGACAATCACTCGGAGGAAACCCATGCAGACACAGGGAGAACACACCACACTCCTTACAGACAGTCACCTGGAGGAAAGACACAGGGAGAACACACCACACTCCTCACAGACAGTTACCTGGAGGAAAGACACAGGGAGTACACACCACACTCCTCACAGACTGTCACCTGGAGGAAAGACACAGGGAGAACCCACCACACTCACCACAGACAGTTACCTGGAGGAAAGACACAGGGAGAACACACCACACTCTTCACAGACAGTTACCTGGAGGAAAGACACAGGGAGAATACACCAAACTCCTCACAGACAGTCACCCGGAGGAAACCCATGCAGACACAGAGAGAACACACCAGACTCCTCACAGACAATCACCCGGAGGAAACCCACGCAGACACAGGGAGAACATATCAAACTCCTCACAGACATTCACCCGGAGGAAAGACACAGGGAGAACACACCACACTTCTCACAGACAGTCACTCGGAGGAAACCCACGCAGACACAGAGAGAACACACCACACTCCTTACAGACAGTCACCCGGAGGAAAGACACAGGGAGAACACACCACACTCCTCACAGACAGTTACCTGGAGGAAAGACACAGGGAGTACACACCACACTCCTCACAGACTGTCACCTGGAGGAAAGACACAGGGAGAACCCACCACACTCACCACAGACAGTTACCTGGAGGAAAGACACAGGGAGAACACACCACACTCTTCACAGACAGTTACCTGGAGGAAAGACACAGGGAGAATACACCAAACTCCTCACAGACAGTCACCCGGAGGAAACCCATGCAGACACAGAGAGAACACACCAGACTCCTCACAGACAATCACCCGGAGGAAACCCACGCAGACACAGGGAGAACATATCAAACTCCTCACAGACATTCACCCGGAGGAAAGACACAGGGAGAACACACCACACTTCTCACAGACAATCACCCGGAGGAAACCCACGCAGACACAATGAAAACACACCACACTCCTCACAGACAATCACTCGGAGGAAACCCATGCAGACACAGGGAGAACACACCACACTCCTTACAGACAGTCATCCAGAGGAAAGACACAGGGAGAACACACCACACTCCTCACACACAATCACCCGGAGGAAACCCACGCAGGCACAGGGAGAACATACCACACTGCTCACAGACAGTTTCTTGGAGGAAAGACACAGGGAGAACACACCACACTCCTCACAGACAGTCACCCGGAGGAAACCCACGCAGACACAGAGAGAACACACCACACTCCTCACAGACAATCACTCGGAGGAAACCCATACAGACACAGGGAGAACACACCACACTCCTTACAGACAGTCACCCGGAGGAAAGACACAGGCAGACCACACCACACTCCTCACAGACAGTTACCTGGAGGAAAGACACAGGGAGTACACACCACACTCCTCACAGACAATCACCCGGAGGAAACCCACACAGACACAGAGAGAACACACCACACTCCTCACAGACTGTCACCCGGAGGAAAGACACAGGGAGAACCCACCACACTCAGCACAGACAGTTACCTGGAGGAAAGACACAGGGAGAACACACCACACCCCTCACAGACAGTCACCCGGAGGAAACCCACGCAGACAAATAGAGAACACACCACAGTCCTCACAGACAATCACCCAGAGGAAACCCACAGACACAGGGAGAACACACTACACTCCTCACAGACAGTCACCCGGAGGAAACCCACGCAGACACAGGGAGAACCCACCACACTCCTCACAGACAATCACTCGGAGGAAACCCATGCAGACACAGGGAGAACACACCACACTCCTTACAGACAGTCATCCAGAGGAAAGACACAGGGAGTACACACCACACTCCTCACAGACAGTCACCCGGAGGAAACCCACGCAGACACAGAGAGAACACACCAGACTCCTCACAGACAATCACCCGGAGGAAACCCACGCAGACACAGGGAAAACACACCACACTCCTCACAGACAATCACTCGGAGGAAACCCATGCAGACACAGGGAGAACACACCACACTCCTTACAGACAGTCATCCAGAGGAAAGACACAGGGAGAACACACCACACTCCTCACAGACAATCACCCGGAGGAAACCCACGCAGACACAGGGAGAACATACCACACTGCTCACAGACAGTTTCTTGGAGGAAAGACACAGGGAGAACACACCACACTCCTCACAGACAGTCACCCGGAGGAAACCCACGCAGACACAGAGAGAACACACCAAACTCCTCACAGACAGTCACCCGGAGGAAACCCACGCAAACACAGAGAGAACACACCAGACTCCTCACAGACAATCACCCGGAGGAAACCCACGCAGACACAGGGAAAACACACCACACTCCTCACAGACAATCACTCGGAGGAAACCCATGCAGACAGAGGGAGAACACACCACACTCCTTACAGACAGTCACCCGGAGGAAAGACACAGGGAGTACACACCACACTCCTCACAGACAATCACCCGGAGGAAACCCACACAGACACAGAGAGAACACACCACACTCCTTACAGACAGTCACCCGGAGGAAAGACACAGGGAGTACACACCACACTCCTCACAGACAATCACCCGGAGGAAACCCACACAGACTCAGAGAGAACACACCACACTCCTCACAGACAGTCACCCGGAGGAAACCCACACAGACACAGAGAGAACACACCACACTCCTCACAGACAATCACTCGGAGGAAACCCATGCAGACACAGGGAGAACACACCACACTCCTTCCTCACAGACAGTTACCTGGAGGAAAGACACAGGGAGTACACACCACACTCCTCACAGACTGTCACCCGGAGGAAAGACACAGGGAGAACCCACCACACTCACCACAGACAGTCACCCGGAGGAAACACACAGGGAGAACACACCACACTCCTCACAGACAGTCACCCGGAGGAAACCCACGTAGATACAGGGAGAACACACCACACTCCTCACAGACAGTCACCCGGAGGAAAGAAACATGAAGAACACACCACACTCCTCACACACAGTCACCCGGAGGAAACCCACGCAGACACAGAGAGAACACACCACACTCCTCACAGACATTCACTCGGAGTAAACCCACGCAGACACAGAGAGAACACACCACACTCCTCACTGACAGTCACCCGGAGGAAAGACACAGGGAGAACACAACACACTCCTCACAGACAGTCACCCGGAGAAAACCCACGCAGACACAGAGAGAACACACCACACTCCTCACAGACAATCACCCGGAGGAAACCCACGCAGACACAGAGAAAACAAACCACACTCCTCACAGACAATCACCTGGAGGAAACCCACGCAGACACAGGGAGAACACACCACACTCCTTACAGACAGTCACCCGGAGGAAAGACACAGGGAGAACACACCACACTCCTTACAGACAGTCACCCGGAAGAAAAACACAGGGAGAAAACACCACACTCCTCACAGATAATCACCCAGAGGAAACCCACGCAGACACAGGGAGAACACACCACACTCCTCACAGACAGTTACCTGGAGGAAAGACACAGGGAGAACACACCACACTCCTCACAGACAGTTACCCGGAGGAAAGACACAGGGAGAACACACCAAACTCCTCACAGACAATCACCCGGAGGAAACCCACGCAGACACAGAGAGAACACTCCACAGTCCTCACAGACAATCACCTGGAGGAAACCCACAGACACAGGGAGAACACACCACACTCCTCACAGACAGTCACTCGTAGGAAACCCACGCAGACACAGAGAGAACACACCACACTCCTCACAGACAGTCACCCGGAGGAAAGACACAGGGAGAACACACCACACTCCTCACAGACAATCACCCGGAGGAAACCCACGCAGACACAGGGAGAACACACCACACTCCTCACAGACAGTCACCCGGAGAAAACCCACGCAGACACAGCGAGAACACACCACACTCCTCACAGACAATCACCCGGAGGAAATCCACGCAGACACAGGGAGAACACACCACACTCCTCACAGACAATCACCCGGAGGAAACCCACGCAGACACAGGGAGAACACACCACACTCCTTACAGACAGTCACCCGGAGGAAAGACACAGGGAGAACACACCACACTCCTTACAGACAGTCACCCAGAGGAAAGACACAGGGAGAACACACCACACTCCTCACAGACAATCACTCAGAGGAAACCCACGCAGACACAGGGAGAACACACCACACTCCTCACAGACAGTTACCTGGAGGAAAGACACAGGGAGAACACACCAAACTCCTCACAGACAGTCACCCGGAGGAAACCTACACAGACACAGAGAGAACACACCACACTCCTCACAGACAGTTACCTGGAGGAAAGACACAGGGAGAACACACCACACTCCTCACAGACAATCACCCGGAGGAAAGACACAGGGAGTACACACCACACTCCTCACAGACTGTCACCTGGAGGAAAGACACAGGGAGAACCCACCACACTCACCACAGACAGTTACCTGGAGGAAAGACACAGGGAGAACACACCACACTCTTCACAGACAGTTACCTGGAGGAAAGACACAGGGAGAATACACCAAACTCCTCACAGACAGTCACCCGGAGGAAACCCATGCAGACACAGAGAGAACACACCAGACTCCTCACAGACAATCACCCGGAGGAAACCCACGCAGACACAGGGAGAACATATCAAACTCCTCACAGACATTCACCCGGAGGAAAGACACAGGGAGAACACACCACACTTCTCACAGACAGTCACTCGGAGGAAACCCACGCAGACACAGAGAGAACACACCACACTCCTCACAGACAGTCACCCGGAGGAAAGACACAGGGAGAACACACCACACTCACCACAGACAGTTACCTGGAGGAAAGACACAGGGAGAACACACCACACTCCTTACAGAAAATCACCCGGAGGAAACCCACACAGACACAGGGAGAACCCACCACACTCCTCACAGACAATCACCCGGAGGAAACCCACGCAGACACAGAGAGAACACACCACACTCTTCACAGACAGTTACCTGGAGGAAAGACACAGGGAGAACACACCAAACTCCTCACAGGCAGTCACCCGGAGGAAACCCACGCAGACACAGAGAGAACACACCACACTCCTCACAGACAATCACTCGGAGGAAACCCATGCAGACACAGGGAGAACACACCACACTCCTTACAGACAGTCACCCGGAGGAAAGACACAGGGAGAACACACCACACTCCTCACAGACAGTTACCTGGAGGAAAGACACAGGGAGTACACACCACACTCCTCACAGACAATCACCCGGAGGAAACCCACACAGACACAGAGAGAACACACCACACTCCTCACAGACTGTCACCCGGAGGAAAGACACAGGGAGAACCCACCACACTCAGCACAGACAGTTACCTGGAGGAAAGACACAGGGAGAACACACCACACCCCTCACAGACAGTCACCCGGAGGAAACCCACGCAGACAAATAGAGAACACACCACAGTCCTCACAGACAATCACCCAGAGGAAACCCACAGACACAGGGAGAACACACTACACTCCTCACAGACAGTCACCCGGAGGAAACCCACGCAGACACAGGGAGAACCCACCACACTCCTCACAGACAATCACTCGGAGGAAACCCATGCAGACACAGGGAGAACACACCACACTCCTTACAGACAGTCATCCAGAGGAAAGACACAGGGAGTACACACCACACTCCTCACAGACAGTCACCCGGAGGAAACCCACGCAGACACAGAGAGAACACACCAGACTCCTCACAGACAATCACCCGGAGGAAACCCACGCAGACACAGGGAAAACACACAACACTCCTCACAGACAATCACTCGGAGGAAACCCATGCAGACACAGGGAGAACACACCACACTCCTTACAGACAGTCATCCAGAGGAAAGACACAGGGAGAACACACCACACTCCTCACAGACAATCACCCGGAGGAAACCCACGCAGACACAGGGAGAACATACCACACTGCTCACAGACAGTTTCTTGGAGGAAAGACACAGGGAGAACACACCACACTCCTCACAGACAGTCACCCGGAGGAAACCCACGCAGACACAGAGAGAACACACCAAACTCCTCACAGACAGTCACCCGGAGGAAACCCACGCAAACACAGAGAGAACACACCAGACTCCTCACAGACAATCACCCGGAGGAAACCCACGCAGACACAGGGAAAACACACCACACTCCTCACAGACAATCACTCGGAGGAAACCCATGCAGACAGAGGGAGAACACACCACACTCCTTACAGACAGTCACCCGGAGGAAAGACACAGGGAGTACACACCACACTCCTCACAGACAATCACCCGGAGGAAACCCACACAGACACAGAGAGAACACACCACACTCCTTACAGACAGTCACCCGGAGGAAAGACACAGGGAGTACACACCACACTCCTCACAGACAATCACCCGGAGGAAACCCACACAGACTCAGAGAGAACACACCACACTCCTCACAGACAGTCACCCGGAGGAAACCCACACAGACACAGAGAGAACACACCACACTCCTCACAGACAATCACTCGGAGGAAACCCATGCAGACACAGGGAGAACACACCACACTCCTTCCTCACAGACAGTTACCTGGAGGAAAGACACAGGGAGTACACACCACACTCCTCACAGACTGTCACCCGGAAGAAAGACACAGGGAGAACCCACCACACTCACCACAGACAGTCACCCGGAGGAAACACACAGGGAGAACACACCACACTCCTCACAGACAGTCACCCGGAGGAAACCCACGTAGATACAGGGAGAACACACCACACTCCTCACAGACAGTCACCCGGAGGAAAGAAACATGAAGAACACACCACACTCCTCACACACAGTCACCCGGAGGAAACCCACGCAGACACAGAGAGAACACACCACACTCCTCACAGACATTCACTCGGAGTAAACCCACGCAGACACAGAGAGAACACACCACACTCCTCACTGACAGTCACCCGGAGGAAAGACACAGGGAGAACACACCACACTCCTCACAGACAGTCACCCGGAGAAAACCCACGCAGACACAGAGAGAACACACCACACTCCTCACAGACAATCACCCGGAGGAAACCCACGCAGACACAGAGAAAACAAACCACACTCCTCACAGACAATCACCTGGAGGAAACCCACGC
This sequence comes from Hoplias malabaricus, assembly GCF_029633855.1. Taxonomy (NCBI): domain Eukaryota; kingdom Metazoa; phylum Chordata; class Actinopteri; order Characiformes; family Erythrinidae; genus Hoplias; species Hoplias malabaricus. The sequence continues at coordinate 14,560,330 of NC_089816.1, forward strand.
AGACACAGGGAGAACACACCACACTCCTTACAGACAGTCACCCGGAGGAAAGACACAGGGAGAACACACCACACTCCTTACAGACAGTCACCCGGAAGAAAAACACAGGGAGAAAACACCACACTCCTCACAGATAATCACCCAGAGGAAACCCACGCAGACACAGGGAGAACACACCACACTCCTCACAGACAGTTACCTGGAGGAAAGACACAGGGAGAACACACCACACTCCTCACAGACAGTTACCCGGAGGAAAGACACAGGGAGAACACACCAAACTCCTCACAGACAATCACCCGGAGGAAACCCACGCAGACACAGAGAGAACACTCCACAGTCCTCACAGACAATCACCTGGAGGAAACCCACAGACACAGGGAGAACACACCACACTCCTCACAGACAGTCACTCGGAGGAAACCCACGCAGACACAGAGAGAACACACCACACTCCTCACAGACAGTCACCCGGAGGAAAGACACAGGGAGAACACACCACACTCCTCACAGACAATCACCCGGAGGAAACCCACGCAGACACAGGGAGAACACACCACACTCCTCACAGACAGTCACCCGGAGAAAACCCACGCAGACACAGCGAGAACACACCACACTCCTCACAGACAATCACCCGGAGGAAATCCACGCAGACACAGGGAGAACACACCACACTCCTCACAGACAATCACCCGGAGGAAACCCACGCAGACACAGGGAGAACACACCACACTCCTTACAGACAGTCACCCGGAGGAAAGACACAGGGAGAACACACCACACTCCTTACAGACAGTCACCCAGAGGAAAGACACAGGGAGAACACACCACACTCCTCACAGACAATCACTCAGAGGAAACCCACGCAGACACAGGGAGAACACACCACACTCCTCACAGACAGTTACCTGGAGGAAAGACACAGGGAGAACACACCAAACTCCTCACAGACAGTCACCCGGAGGAAACCTACACAGACACAGAGAGAACACACCACACTCCTCACAGACAGTTACCTGGAGGAAAGACACAGGGAGAACACACCACACTCCTCACAGACAGTCACCCGGAGGAAACCCAACCAGACACAGAGAGAACACACCACACTCCTCACAGACAATCACCCGGAGGAAAGATACAGGGAGAACACACCACACTCCTCACAGACAATCACCCGGAGGAAACCCACGCAGATACAGGGAGATCACACCTCACTCATCAGAGACAGTTACCTGGAGGAAAGACACAGGGAGAACACACCACACTCCTCACAGACAATCACCCGCAGGAAACCCACAAAGACACAGAGAGAACACACCAGACTCCTCACAGACAATCACCCGGAGGAAACCCACGCAGACACAGTGAGAACACACCACACTCCTCACAGACAGTCAGTCGGAGTAAACTCACGCAGACACAGAGAGAACACACCACACTCCTTACAGACAGTCACCCGGAGGAAAGACACAGGGAGAACACACCACACTCCTCAAAGACAATCACCCGGAGGAAACCCACGCAGATACAGGGAGATCACACCTCACTCCTCAGAGACAGTTACCTGGAGGAAAGACACAGGGAGAACACACCACACTCCTCACAGACAATCACCCGGAGGAAACCCACGAAGACACAGAGAGAACACACCAGACTCCTCACAGACAATCACCCGGAGGAAACCCACGCAGACACAGTGAGAACACACCACACTCCTCACAGACAGTCACTCGGAGTAAACCCACGCAGACACAGAGAGAACACACCACACTCCTTACAGACAGTCACCCGGAGGAAAGACACAGGGAGAACACACCACACTCCTTACAGACAGTCACCCGGAGGAAAGACACAGGGAGAACACACCACACTCCTCACAGACATTCACCCGGAGGAAACCCACGCAGACACAGGGAGAACACACCACACTCCTCACAGACAGTTACCTGGAGGAAAGACACAGGGAGAATACACCACACTCCTCACAGACAGTCACCCGGAGGAAACCCACGCAGACACAGAGAGAACACACCACAGTCCTCACAGACAATCACCCGGAGGAATCCCACAGACACAGGGAGAACACACCACACTCCTCACAGACAGTCACTCAGAGGAAACCCACGCAGACACGGAGAGAACACACCACACTCCTCACAGACAGTCACCCAGAGGAAACCCACGCAGACACAGGCAGAACACACTACACTCCTCACAGACAGTCACCCGGGGAGAAAACCCACGCAGACACAGAGAGAACACACCACACTCCTCACAGACAATCACCCGGAGGAAACTCACGCAGACACAGGGAGAACACACCACACTCCTCACAGACAGTCACCCGGAGGAAACCCACGCAGACACAGGGAGAACACACCACACTCCTTACAGACAGTCACCCGGAGGAAAGACACAGGGAGAACACACCACACTCCTTACAGACAGTCACCCGGAGGAAAGACACAGGGAGAACACACCACACTCCTCACAGACAATCACCCAGAGGAAACCCACGCAGACACAGGGAGAACACAACACACTCCTCACAGACAGTTACCTTGAAGAAAGACACAGGGAGAACAAACACCAAACTTCTCACAGACATTCACCCGGAGGAAACCTACGCAGACACAGAGAGAACACACCAAACTCCTCACAGACAGTCACCCGGAGGAAACCTACGCAGACACAGGGAGAACACACCACACTCCTCACAGACAATCACCCGGAGGAAACCCACGCAGACACAGAGAGAACACACCACAGTCCTCACAGACAATCACCCGGAGGAAACCCACAGACACAGGGAGAACACACCACACTCCTCACAGACAGTCACTCGGAGGAAACCCACGCAGACACAGAGAGAACACACCACACTCCTCACAGACAGTCACCCGGAGGAAAGACACAGGGAGAACACACCACACTCCTCACAGACAATCACCCGGAGGAAACCCACGCAGACACAGGGAGAACACACCACACTCCACACAGACAGTCACCCGGAGAAAACCCACGCAGACACAGGGAGAACACGCCACACTCCTCACAGACAATCACTCGGAGGAAACCCACGCAGACACAGAGAGAACAAACCACACTCCTCACAGACAATCACCCGGAGGAAACCCACGCAGACACAGGGAGAACACACCACACTCCTTACAGACAGTCACCCGGAGGAACGACACAGGGAGAACACACCACACTCCTCACAGACAGTCACCCGGAGGAAACCCACGCAGACACAGAGAACACAGCACACTCCTCACAGACAGTCACCCGGAGGAAAGACACAGGGAGAACACACCACACTCCTCACAGACAATCACCCGGATGAAAACCCACGCAGACACAGAGAGAACACACCACACTCCTCACAGACAATCACCCGGAGGAAACCCACGCAGAAACAGGGAGAACACACCACACTCCTCACAGACATTCACTCGGAGGAAACCCACGCAGACACAGAGAGAACACACCACACTCCTCACAGACAATCACCCGCAGGAAACCCACGCAGACACAGGGAGAACACACCACACTCCTTACAGACAGTCACCCGGAGGAAACCCACGCAGACACAGAGAGAACACACCACACTCCTCATAGACAATCACCCGCAGGAAACCCACGCAGACACAGGGAGAACACACCACACTCCTTACAGACAGTCACCCGGAGGAAAGACACAGGGAGAACACACCACACTCCTCACAGACAATCACCCGGAGGAAACCAACGCAGACACATGGAGAACACACCAAACTTCTCACAGACAGTCACCCAGAGCGAGACTCGAACCCACAACCTCCAGGCCCCTGCAGCTGTGTTACTGTGACACCTACATGCTACCTTTATTACCTTAATTTGTTTTTTTAAATAAATCAGGTGAGGGTTTTGTTTTCTTGCTTCAGTAATTTGAAGATTTCAAGTTATAGTGACCTCAGTAATGTCCACCACAGCCAAAATAAGTTTGTGTAAATGATTCATGTTTCTATTATGTTTCATACAGCTACCAAGGAACACTGCTGTGTACAGGATGTACGGAACAAAAAAGTATCTGACATTCATAATATATCATCACATTTTGTTTACCCAGTGTCTTGATTACACCAGGGACAACTGCGTTAAATATGAAGCAAAGAATAACAATGATACCAACATGTTTACAGTCGTTGCACTTTGTATGAGGTCGAACTGACGACAAAGATAACAGAGATTATGTCTCTTTGGCTATCCACACTACTAACAAAACAATAACTAAAAAAGTCCAAACAGCAGCAAACAGTGTGTGCAGTGAGTTATTTGGCTCTTATCTGTATCTGAAGGCTGTGTCCACGCTGACTTCAGTGGTGTGGTCATCCTGTCTGGGTTTTATGTGCTTGCTTTTGTTTAGGTTTCATAAGAGAGGAAGAGAGGAAAGAGAGAGAGGAGAGAGGAGAGAGAGAGAGAAAGAGAGAGGGAAAGAGAAGAGAGAGAGAGAGAGTGGCAAATTTTCCACAGGTGTGAGTGGCTGAGTGAGTGTGTAATGCCCTGTGACGGACTGAAGCTCCGTCTGTGATGTGTTCAACAATGAACGAATGAATGAATGAATTAACAAAGACATTAATTAATGAATGAACTGTGTATTTTGTTTGTACTTATGTTAACTCCCTTATGTCTACTGTTTTCACACACTCACATATGGGGAGGAAACCCACGCAGACACAGGGAGAACACACCACACTCCTCACAGTCACCCGAGAGTGGGATTGAGCACAGGACCCTGTAGCCACCCATATTGCATCCCTATACATCCAGCTTCTCCTTTCTCTCTCCACCACTGACATTAAATTAACAGTAGAATACATTGGCTACTGTTCAAAATTCTTTGTATGTGGTGACTAAGGAGCTTGGACAGCTGAATGAAAGGTTACTTCAGGCCAATACAAACACCGCACAGGAGGTTTTGAAAGCAGAGATGTGCATTAAATATAAAATACAGATTCTAGCTTCTTCATTATAAATGACAAATTAGGCCTATGACTGTATTTTGTATGTTTTATTGATATCGCAAAACCCAGTACTCAGTCATATTTTATATCCATGTGGTGAACGTTCCAGAAAGATCTACGCCCCCAGACAAGGCATCATCATCGCTCACTTGCTTCTGTTCTTCAGCCTCATCATTTGAACTTGCAAAACGCATTTATCCCTCCTCCCATCCCATCTTCATAAAACTCGTCAAAAACTACATCACCTGCTGTCGACCCTGTCCATCGACTCTCTCCGTCGACCCTTTAGCAAGTTAGACTCTAGGACTGGTCCTTACTGAACCAAAATCACAAGCACAGCTAATACACAGCTCTTCGGTTTTCTCATTTATATTTCATAAAAAATGTGTCATATTATAAGAGTTATATTAAAGCCATATCGTATTCATGGATATGATTTCAAAGCATATATTTGCTTTTGAATTTAAATTTATTACGGTGAATATACAAAGTGAAAATACATGTTAAGTGAGTAATTCCAGGGTCTTACTGCATTCAGCTCCATTTTCAGATGTGCACATATGCATATCATCTACATTTTATATTTTTCAATCAGCTGCTGGTTCTCTCCTGTGTGAGTGGTGTTAGCTGTTAGCTGCTGGTTCTCTGCTGTGTGAGGGGTGTTAGCTGCTGGTTATCTGCTGTGTGAGGGGTATTAGCTGCTGGTTCTCTCCTGTGTGAGGGGTATTAGCTGCTGGTTCTCTGCTGTGTGAGGGGTGTTAGCTGCTGGTTATCTGCTGTGTGAGGGGTGTTAGCTGCAGGTTCTGTGCTGTGGGAGGGGTGTTAGCTGCTGGTTCTGTGCTGTGGGAGGGGTGTTAGCTGCTGGTTCTGTGCTGTGTGAGGTGTTAGCTGCTGGTTCTCTCCTGTGTGAGGGGTATCAGGTGCTGGTTCTCTGCTGTGTGAGGGGTGTTAGCTGCTGGTTCTCTCCTGTGTGAGGGGTATTAGCTGCTGGTTCTCTTCTGTGTGAGGGGTGTTAGCTGCTGGTTCTCTCCTGTGTGAGGGGTATTAGCTGCTGGTTCTCTGCTGTGTGAGGGGTGTTAGCTGCTGGTTATCTGCTGTGTGAGGGGTGTTAGCTGCTGGTTCTGTGCTGTGTGAGGGGTGTTAGCTGCTGGTTCTCTGCTGTGTGAGGGGTGTTAGCTGCTGGTTCTGTGCTGTGTGAGGGGTGTTAGCTGCTGGTTCTCTGCTGTGTGAGGGGTGTTAGCTGCTGGTTCTCTGCTGTGTGAGGGGTATCAGGTGCTGGTTCTCTGCTGTGTGAGGGGTGTTAGCTGCTGGTTCTCTGCTGTGTGAGGGGTATTAGGTGCTGGTTCTCTGCTGTGTGAGGGGTGTTAGCTGCTGGTTCTCTCCTGTGTGAGGGGTATTAGCTGCTGGTTCTCTGCTGTGTGAGGGGTGTTAGCTGCTGGTTATCTGCTGTGTGAGGGGTGTTAGCTGCTGGTTCTGTGCTGTGTGAGGGGTGTTAGCTGCTGGTTCTGTGCTGTGTGAGGGGTGTTAGCTGCTGGTTCTGTGCTGTGTGAGGGGTGTTAGCTGCTGGTTCTGTGCTGTGTGAGGTGTTAGCTTCTGGTTCTCTCCTGTGTGAGGGGTATCAGGTGCTGGTTCTCTGCTGTGTGAGGGGTGTTAGCTGCTGGTTCTCTGCTGTGTGAGGGGTATTAGGTGCTGGTTCTCTGCTGTGTGAGGGGTGTTAGCTGCTGGTTCTCTCCTGTGTGAGGGGTATCAGGTGCTGGTTCTCTGCTGTGTGAGGGGTGTTAGCTGCTGGTTCTGTGCTGTGTGAGGGGTGTTAGCTGCTGGTTCTGTGCTGTGTGAGGTGTTAGCTGCTGGTTCTCTCCTGTGTGAGGGGTATTAGCAGCTGGTTCTATGCTGTGTGAGGGGTGTTAGCTGCTGGTTATCTGCTGTGTGAGGTGTGTTAGCTGCTGGTTCTGTGCTGTGTGAGGGATGTTAGCTGCTGGTTCTCTCCTGTGTGAGGGGTGTTAGCTGCTGGTTCTCTCCTGTGTGAGGGGTGTTAGCTGCTGGTTCTCTGCTGTGTGAGGGGTGTTAGCTGCTGGTTATCTGCTGTGTGAGGGGTGTTAGCTGCTGGTTATCTGCTGTGTGAGGGGTGTTAGCTGCTGGTTCTCTGCTGTGTGAGCGGTGTTAGCTGCTGGTTCTCTCCTGTGTGAGGGGTGTTAGCTGCTGGTTCTCTGCTGTGTGAGGGGTGTTAGCTGCTGGTTATCTGCTGTGTGAGGGGTGTTAGCTGCTGGTTCTGTGCTGTGTGAGGGGTGTTAGCTGCTGGTTCTGTGCTGTGTGAGGGGTGTTAGCTGCTGGTTCTCTGCTGTGTAAGGGGTGTTAGCTGCTGGTTCTGTGCTGTGTGAGGTGTTAGCTGCTGGTTCTCTCCTGTGTGAGGGGTATCAGGTGCTGGTTCTCTGCTGTGTGAGGGGTGTTAGCTGCTGGTTCTCTCCTGTGTGAGGGGTATTAGCTGCTGGTTCTCTCCTGTGTGAACTGCTGGTTCTCTGCTGTGTGAGGGGTATTGGGTGCTGGTTCTCTGCTGTGCTAGGGGTGTTAGCTGCTGGTTCTGTGCTGTGTGAGGGGTGTTAGCTGCTGGTTCTCTCCTGTGTGAGCTGCTGGTTCTCTGCTGTGCGAGGGGAATTAGCTGCTGGTTCTCTGCTGTGCGAGGGGAATTAGCTGCTGGTTCTCTCCCATGTGAGGTTTTAGCTGCAGGTTGTCTGCTGTGTGTGAGCTCTCGTAGTGAGTCTGGAAGGGAATGGACGTGGGTAATGGAGGCGGGTCTGAGGAGGCTATTATGCTCTCTGCTGCCATGGACCATGTGTTATCACAAGCAATTTAGGACGACAGATTGCAGTGCAGGTACGTGTGTGTGACCTGCAGGCCTTGTGTGTGTGTGTGTGTGTGTGTGTGTGTGTGTGTGTGTAAGAGACAGAGAGCAAGAGAGGGACTGTGAGGATGCATCTCATCCTTCCTGCGTTCACACACACACACATAACACACACACACACACACACACATACATCAAAGCCACAGCTACAATTCATCATGCTCTCATCTCCTCTGTCTGCTGCTGTTAAGTGGAGGGTCGTGGGATCATGCTACACACGGGACACACTCTCTCTCTCTCACACACACACACACACACACAGCAGAATCACACACAGAAACATGACCCTGGGCAAAAACCAGCACAGAAAAGAACACACACACACTCACAGAGAGAGAGAGAGAGAGAGAGAGAGAGAGAGAGAGAGAGAGAGAGAGAGAGAGAGAGAGAGAAAACAACTATTCTGAGCACTTCCCTTTGTACACTGACCATACTTTGACCACACCATGTTGCATTTCATTAAAAACACAAAGGCAACAACAAAAAAGAACTCTTTAATTCATATTCATTCTGCTACATAACCTTTATATTTCAAGTGCTGAATGTCAACATAAATATCTATAGCAGCTTCTTTTAACAAACCTCAGTTTTGTTATAACATTCAAAAGGAAATATTTCTATGATCTTAGTGTGAAACATTCATTCACTTGTTTTTACATTGTTTTGTACCTATTATGTCTTTAAACAGTTATTTCCTGTGCGCTTCTTCCTGATCTGTGGTTACCTGAGCAGGGTAATCCCCTAGTCTTCAGCACAGCACATTACTCAGAGGAACTGATTTAGTAGCTTGTGTGGAAACCGGAGTACCTGGAGGAAACCCACGCAGACACAGAGAGAACACACCAAACTCCTCACAGACAGTCACTCGGAGGAAACCCACACAGACACAGGGAGAACACACCACACTCCTCACAGACAGTCACACAGAGGAAACCCACGCAGACACAGGGAGAACACACCAAACTCCTCACAGACAGTCACCCAGCGGAAACCCACACAGGCACAGGGAGAAAACATCACACTCCTCACAGACAGTCACTCGGAGGAAACCCACACAGACACAGGGAGAACACACCACACTCCTCACAGACAGTCACACAGAGGAAACCCACGCAGACACAGGGAGAACACACCACACTCCTCACAGACAGTCACACAGAGGAAACCCATGCAGACACAGGGAGAACACACCACACAGACAGTCACCCGGAGGAAACCCACGCAGACACAGGGAGAACACACCACACTCCTCACAGACTGTCAACCGGAGGAAACCCACGCAGACACAGGGAGAACACATGACACTCCTCACAGACAGTCAACCGGAGGAAACCCACGCAGACACAGGGAGAACACACCACACTCCTCACAGACAGTCACACGGAGTAAACCCACGCAGACACAGGGAGAACACACGACACTCCTCACAGACAGTCAACCGGAGGAAACCCACGCAGACACAGGGAGAACACACCACACTCCACACAGACAGTCACCCGGAGGAAACCCACGCAGACACAGGGAGAACACACCACACTCCTCACAGACAGTCACACGGAGTAAACCCACGCAGACACAGGGAGAACACACGACACTCCTCACAGACAGTCACACGGAGTAAACCCACGCAGACACAGGGAGAACACACCACACTCCTCACAGACAGTCACACGGAGTAAACCCACGCAGACACAGGGAGAACACACGACACTCCTCACAGACAGTCACACGGAGTAAACCCACACAGACACAGGGAGAACACACCACACTCCTCACAGACAGTCACACGGAGTAAACCCACGCAGACACAGGGAGAACACACGACACTCCTCACAGACAGTCACCTGGAGTGGAAATCGAACCCACAATCTCCAGGCCCCTGGAGCTGTGTGACTGTGACACTACCTGCTTCGCCAACGTGCCGCACTAGGAAACATTTTTACTTTAAAGTTACAGCTTCAAAATCATTGTGATGTCCAACTAAGCAATAAAAGGGAGAACAGAGCCTCTGTCATTGCTACTCCAGGTTCAGCACCGTGGAAAATGCACTATGTAATGTTTGGAGGAAGGTAGGAAAATACATCCTTATTTCATTTCAGGACAGTGCTGTAAAAAGTGAATTACGCTCTGCACCTCTAGGGGGAGCCCATTAGCCAAAATACTCCAGGCTCAGCACCATAGAAAATGCACTATGTAATGTTTGGAGGAATGTAGGAAAATACACCCCAGTTTGATTTCAGGACAGTGCTGTAAAAAGTGAATTACGCTCTGCACGTTTAGGGGGAGGTCAAGAGCATAAATACCAAATATTGCCTACCTTTAAAACACTATTATAAAAACATATGCTGTACATAATGAAGTGGCCTTTTGAGATAAGAACGTAATGGATCTTCAAGATGTACAACTGGACTTTAAGACCCCTGCTATAATTTTGAAGGTACATTTACACTGTCTTGGCCTTTAACAAACAGAAATGGAGAAGTACATCACATTTTTTCTGACAGTTTACTGCCGCAGTTAGTGCTAATGAGTGGTTTCATCTCACGGTTGAACCCAATGGTAAACGATATAATAATACAAAGAGAAACCCAAATGGTCAGAGTGGTAATGGCTAAATGAGGTGGGAGGAGTTTACTCCTGTGGCTTGAGGAAGAAGTTGCAGATTTGTTCTGAATGCATTTGCAACATTTTTAAAATAAACTATTTATATTGTTTCTTAGCCTCACGCTGATCACAGTTGGGGCCGCACTGAGGCATTTAAATCATGCACCACATGTGGCTAGGCTTTAGTCATTTTACTGGAATAACCCAAGCGATCTTTCGTAAGCAGCATTAATCAACAGACTGGAAATCCATGTGTTCATTAAGAGCATGCCATGCATGTCGCCTGCTCTGCTTCTGCTGCTGTAACAAATGTTTGCGGAACTGATTAATTGAGAATACGAATGAATGCAGGCAACCCTAGTCAACACGACTTGTTTTCCTCAGTTCATTAGAACGAACTGAACATTTTTACAGCGTATTAAAAAGATAACATCTTCTAATTATGCTCTGCCCCTGAGGATATTCTGCATGTTGAAGCACCTGGAGTCTGGAAAACAAACCACAAACATTCAGAGTTAATAACTCTATTTACAGTACAGAGCAGTGAGGAACCCGCAGGGCTTTCTACGCATTCAGAGATGATTTCATGTCATTTTCAGGTCATACTTTTAATAGAATCATCATCATGCCTGTTATTTTCACAGTCTGAAAGGAAAGCAGCAATAACTTTAGGTTTTGATTGGAACAAACGGGTTAAAATCAATCGGACCCCTGCTATAATTTTGAAGGTAAAATGTGAATTTTGCTCTGCATCTGTAGGGGGGGCCCTTTAGCCAAAATACAAAAATACTCCAGGCTCAGCACCATAGAAACTGCACTATGTAATGTTTGGAGGAAGTTTGGAAAATACGCCCCAGTTTGATTTCAGGACAGTGCTGTAAAAATGAATTACGCTCTGCACCTGTAGGGGGAGCTCAAGAGCATAAATACCAAATCTTACCTAGGGTTCCTTTAAAACTGTTCTCTTATAAAAACATGCTGTACATATTGAAGTGGCCTTTTGAGGTAAGAACGTAATGGGTCTTCAAGATGTACGACTGGACTTTTAGACCCTTCCTATAATTTTGAAGGTACATTTACACTGTCTGGGCCTTTAACAAACAGACATGGAGAAGTACATCACATTTTTTCTGACAGTTTACTGACGCAGTTATAATTTTAATAACAGTTTTATATTGTAGTAAAATAATTATGCCCCACATTGCAGCGGCATAAATACTATATAACGGAGTCATTCATTCCTTCATTCATTCATTATCTCTAACCACTTATCCAGTTCAGGGTCGCGGTGGGTCCAGAGCCTACCTGGAATCATTGGGCGCAAGACAGGAATACACCCTGGAGGGGGCGCCAGTCCCTCACAGGGCAACACACACACATACATACCTCACAGGGCAACACACACACTTTTGTGTCACCAATTTACCTACCAACATGTGTTTTTGGACTGTGGGAGGAAACCGGAGCACCCAGAGGAAACCCACACAGACACAGAGAAAACACACCACACTCCTCACAGATAGTCACTCAGAGGAAACCCACACAGACGCTGGGAGAACACACCACACTCCTCACAGACAGTCACTCGGAGGAAACTCACACGGACACAGGGAGAACACACGACACTCCTCAAAGACGGAAACCCACACAGACACAAGGAGGACACATCACACTCCTCACAGACAGTCACCCAGAGGAAACCCACCCACACAGACACAGGGAGAACTCACCACACTCCTCACAGACAGTCACCCAGAGGAAACCCACACAGACACAGGGAGAACACACCACACTCCTCACAGACAGTCACCCGGAGCGGGAATCGAACCCACAACCTCCAGGTCCCTGGAGCTGTGTGACTGCGACACTACCTGCTGCACCACTGTGCCGCCCATAATGGAGTCAGTGATAATTAATTATTATTTGATTAAAAATTAATTATTTAATTCACTTTGTTAAGCTCCATATTTGGCAGCCATTACATAATATGTAGTGTCTTTACCGGTCCAATTCTAGCTTGGACAAGTAGGTCATCATCATTATACAGCAGAATTAGCTAGAATTAATTATTATTAATGAATTATGCTGACTGACCAGCCATAGGTTCTTGGCTCTGGAATTGAATCTGAACTAAAAGTACTGATTCTGTACAAGAAAGGTGCACACACACAAACAAATAACCAAGGATTGGTTTAATCACACTACTGGTTAATTAATTGTAATATTGAATAATGAATATTGATTATACATTCATATAATGAAATGGATTACAGCGATACATGAGGGACCAGGGAGATTAATATATGAGGGAATTTCTCTATGATAATTACCCTAAATTCTAGAAAGGCTATAGTTAAAGGCTGAAGGTCTCTGTGGGGATTCTCAGTCATGGCTGATCTGCCTCATGGTGAGAGACACGTCCATGCAGGTCTCTCCTGGGCCTTTGCTCAGAAGATCGTTCTGAGGGAGCATGTGGCCTACTTCTCCGTCGCTGAAGCTCTTGTCACCACTTCAGAGGTCAGAGGTCTGCTTCATGCTCTGGGTGTGGCATTGATATTTGCTGGAGTTAAACTATACCTTTTCTTAAACTATAGTTTTCTATTAGAAAAAAAAAAAAAACTTCTGGTTGGAAGTTCTGGGTTTGTTCTGTCTGGACCCTGCTTGAGGAGCCCAAGACTGTTTAAGAGAGAGCCTTAAGAGAGTCTGGAAAGCTTCTGAAGAGAGCTGAAGGGCTGAACTCTGAACTGAGAGCTCTAGAGAGAGCCAGGGCTCTCCCTTAACTGGGAGTTCTCCCTGAACTCTAACAGAGTCTAACTGACTGAACTGACTGAACTACTGTTCTTTCTGTTCTTCTTCTGTTCTGAGTGAGTTTTTTTGCACCACTGGGTTTTAACCAGACTTTAGGAAACCCGCCTTGAATGCCTGATTGGTCCTAAGGGATGGAGGATTGGAGCATCTCTTGCTCCTGATTGGATGTTTCCTGTGCCCAATTTATGACACTTGACCAGACAAGGAATCTTAAGGAAGATTCCCGTTGAATGAATATCCCAGGATTCTGAGCCATGCTTCTGCAACATAGAGATTAGATGTTAACCCCAAGTAATATCATTCAGACAAAAACATGTTTTATACAATTCTTAACCAAATAACACACAGAGTATTTGGCTACCTTGGTTCCTACATCAGTTCACATAGAAAGGTGGTTTTAAACACATGTAAATTAATTCCACCTGTTTTGGTTGTCTAAGTGGGATTCATTTCACACAGTTGTACACATATGTAACTTCAAACCGTTTTAAACCAATGGGAATTAAGGTTTAATTCTATAGTTTGAGAAGTTCTTAATTAAGCAGTTTTACACAGAGCATAAACTGATCCTTGGGAGTGTCTCTGCCTTAACCAAAGATTCCCCTCTTGACCCTATGGGACTTTAGGTCATAAACTGTCCTGGAGTGTGGTTAACGATCCTTTTCTTCTCGGTTATCTCACATTCCCATCTGGGCTTGGGTGAATTGGAAAAGTCAAATTTCTTATTAGAAATTTAAAAAAGTGAGGCACGGTGGTGCAGCAGGTAGTGTCGCGGTCACACAGCTCGAGGGACCTGCAGGTTGTGTGTTCAGTTCCCGCCCCGGGTGACGGTCTGTGAGGAGTTTGGTGTGTTCTCCCTGTGTCTGCGTGGGTTTCCTCTGGGTGACTGTCTGTGAGAAGTGTGGTGTGTTCTCCCTGTGTCTGTGTGGGTTTCCTCCGGGTGACTGTCTGTGAGAAGTGTGGTGTGTTTTTCCTGTGTCTGCATGGGTTTCCTCTGGGTGACTGTCTGTGAGGAGTGTGGTGTGTTCTCTCTGTGTCTGTGTGGGTTTCCTCCGGGTGACTGTCTGTGAGGAGTGTGGTGTGTTCTCCCTGTGTCTGTGTGGGTTTCCTCCGGGTGACTGTCTGTGAGGAGTGTGGTGTGTTCTCCCTGTGTCTGCTTGGGTTTCCTCCGGGTGACTGTCTGTGAGGAGTGTGGTGTGTTCTCCGTGTTTGTGTGGGTTTCCTCCGGGAAACCGGAGAACCCGGAGGAAACCCACGCAGACACGGGGAGAACACACCACACTCCTCACAGACAGTCACCTGGAGGAAACCCACACAGACACAGGGAGAACACACCACATTCCTCACAGACAGTCACCTGGAGTGGGAATCGAACCCACAACCTCCAGGTCCCTGGAGCTCTGTGACTGCGACACTACCTGCTGCACCAGTACACTGGAGTGGACTAAATGACTTTAAAATAACTCATGATTAACTAATGTAATGAGAAAATGGCTACTGCTTTTTGTAGTATATATATATATATATATATATATATATATATATATATATATATATATATTGGAGATATTGTTTTGTGTACTGACTGACCCCTGTCTGCCCTAAACATGAAGATGATGATGATAGTTGATGATGACTAGTGTTTGTTTTCATGTCTTGTTCCAAAGCATCTTCTGTTAACGTTTTAGTTCTAGCACCAAATATAAGCATTGCAGACCAGTTGCTAAAATCTCTTTTCAAATAAACCCCAGTGATTTTCAGTTAACAGTTCTGACAGGAGTCATACGCAGAATGGAAGGTAATTTAGAAGCTGGTGGTGGGAAGTCAAATTGGAATGGTCTTCTTCTAACTCCAGTGACGGACTGGGGCTGTGATGTGACACAGTTTGATGCCTTCGCTCCACTCTTCTGTGCACATTTGGCCTTTAAAGCCCAGCAGGCAGCGAGGGCCCACCGCTTTAATGGGCTTTTAGAGAGGCATTTGTTTAAATGCGCTGAACTGCCAGTGAGGACAGCTGCCATTGTTGCAGCCCTGACTCCACCTTTTGTTTCCCTGGGTCCAATTTGAAAAGGACAATGCATTGTAATTTCTGTGTCTTGAGCATGTTAAATTGTGGACAAATTCTGGCTAATTTACTTCCCCTGCAGACATCCACAAAGGGCAGAGATGTGTTTTACTCAATCGGAAACACAGCGACTGCTTTTAACATCCAACTACAGGTGCTTTCTCTGCCTTTTTTCTCCTTTCTTTTCTTTTGCAATGGCCAATCTTCAGAAGCTTTTTTAGGCCACCATGAGTCCCAAGGCATCCGCAGATTACAGCAGGGACGTATCTCAGGCCCTCCAGGCCTCGCCGGTGTCTTTATAATTACAGCATTCTGTTTCCTTTCTTCTCCAGTGGCAAGGTAGAGTGGCACAGATTTCTGCAGCCAGTTTGATTAGTGCTTCTAACAACCTGATTGCAATCTTCCACTTTCTATAAGGCATACATTCTCCTGATTGAGAGCCATACTGTGATGGTAATAGCAATAAAACCTGATTATAATCACGGTTTGTTTTACAGAAAACAATCAGTGTCATTCATGCACAATCTAGAGAGCAGAACGCTTTGCATCACTAATCAAGCAAGTGTTTACCTGCTTGAGGAAAACTTTCCACAGCCCGTGAGCAAGTAGGAAGTGGTTAGAATGATGTTGTTTCATTAAAATAATACAATAAAAAATACCTGTTTTGCGGTAGCACAGCAGGTAGTGTCGTAGTCACACTGCTCCAGGGACATGGAGGTTGTGGGTTCGATTCCCGCTCCGGGTGACTCCAGGTCTGTGAGGAGTGTGATGTGTTCTCCCTGTGTCTGTGTGGGTTTCCTCCAGGTGACTGTCTGTGAGGAGTTTGGTGTGTTCTCCCTGTGTCTGTGTGAGTTTCCTCCGGGTGACTGTCTGTGAGGAGTGTGGTGTGTTCTCCCTGTGTCTGTGTGGGTTTCCTCCGGGTGACTGTCTGTGAGGAGTTGGTGTGTTCTCCCCGTGTCCACGTGGGTTTCCTCCGGGTGCTCCGGTTTCCTCCCACAGTCCAAAAATACACGTTGGTAGGTGGATTGGCGACTCAAAAGTGTCCGTAGGTGTGAGTGTGTGAGTGAATGTGTGAGTGTGTGTGTTGCCCTGTGAAGGACTGGCGCCCCCTCCAGGGTGTATTCCCGCCTTGCGCCTAATGATACCAGATAGGCTCTGGACCCACCGCGACCCTGAACTGGATAAGGGTTACAGATAATGAATGAATGAATGCTCTGTGGTGGTCCTATGGGGGTCCTGATCATTGATCAACAGGGTGAAAAGAAGCTAACAATGTACGCAGAACAACAGATGGACTACGGTCGGTAAACTACCGCAGTAAAGTCACTGGAGCTGATCAAATGGACAATGAGTTTAAAAACAGGGAAACCATTTAAATGTAATGTTTAAAATGTGGTCTTATCCTAGGCAACTTCCCAATAACTTAGGCCTGTTACTGGTGTAGCGTGGTGTGCTTGTCCAAGCAGGGAATTATACCCCATTTCAACACCAACCACGTTTCACTCAGGATAATTCAAAAGAGAAAAGCACATTTTCAGTGTATAGGGCTCCTAGGAAGATGGGCTCAGACTAGAAACTACTCTCCAAACCATTTCTCCTCACATCCATGCTGCCTTCACCATCGATTTGCATCAGGGTGTGCTTCATGGGCTTCATTTGACTCCGAGAATCAGCATTTCTCCTTTCAACGCTTCAGCTGTTTGACTTGGTGATGGTTTCATCTCGCTCCTGATGATTTACAGCGTCTGGTTTCTCACAGATCTCTCTTTTTAGGAGAGGGGGAATAAGCCTGCACTGCTGTACAGAGACTATCCGCAGTGCTGATGACCTACATAGAGCCAGAGAAGAGAGAGGGGAGGAGAGAGAGAAAAGCGAGGGAAGGAGAATGGGTAAATGACGAGTTTAAAATGTCTCCTTGGGGACAGTGAGCGAAGAGCAAAGCCAAAGGAGGACTGTGATAACGATGAGACCTGAGATGCAGATTCTGATAGCTTTGCACAACACTCATTGGAAGACCGTTCTCATTCAGAAACAGCACAGAAGAAACACCACTATTTATCAGTGAGCCATTGAAGATGTGCGTTTCCCACGTAACTCTGAGAGTAGCTGGGGAGCTACGTTTGTCATAGTCACTGTCTGTAAGGAGTGTGGTGTGTTCTCCCTGTGTCTGCGTGGGTTTCCTCCAGGTGACTGTCTGTGAGGAGTGTGGTGTGTTCTCCCTGCGTCTGCGTGGGTTTCTTCCGTGTGACTGTCTGTGAAGAGTGTCGTGTGTTCTCCCTGTGTTTGTGTGGGTTTCCTCCGGGTGACTGTCTGTGAGGAGTGTGGTGTGTTCTCCCTGTGTCTGCATGGGTTTCCTCCGGGTGACTGTCTGTGAGGAGTGTGCTGTGTTCTCCCTGTGTCTGTGTGGGTTTCCTCCAGGTGTTCGGTTTCCACCCACAGTCCAAAAATACGATTGTCAGTGTGTGACTGGGTGAGTGTGTGATGCCCTGTGATGGACTGGTGCCCTGTCCAGTGTGTGTTCCTGCCTTGTGCCCAATCAATCCCTGATTAGGACAAAGTGTTCAAAGAAGGTGAGTGAATGAATCAGTGTGTTGTTGACTTGTTCAAGGAAACGTTTTGGAGAAGTTTTTATTCTTGACAAGAAGCTAAGAATGTCCCCCTTTTCCTCTGAGTTGAACTGTTCTGGACTGAGATTTCAAAAGCCCAGCAGCCTGAAGATCATCCTCACTGTCAACAAGAGAGTGAGTGAGAGAGAGAGAGAGAGAGAGAGAGAGAGAGAGAGAGAGAGAAAGAAAGAAGCTCTCCCTGTCATCCATCTCATAGTGAACTCAGCTCCTGAGGAAAATCATTCAATGTATTTATTGCTTCTAAGAAAAAAGCTCATATGTTTCAGAGAACAAAAATCTTTCTGAATCAAAGCCATCTTAAATGAATCTCTTGAATGTTCTTGTAAAAACAAGAACAGGGGATTAAGAGAACTGGAGAAAATGAGAGCGGAGAAATAGGAGAACTGAGAGAAAACGGTAAAAACCAGCCGTTCGAACCACAGCTGTTTAGACAGGGAAAGAACGCTGCTGCGGCATTTGATCCTTGTGGTATTTTGACTAAAGCATCTCACGGATGTGTAATTAAGGTCACAAAACTGTGTTGCCTTATGGAAAATGGGGACAATATGTCCCCTTTAAGCCCTACTTTAGCTGAATTAAAGTAGAGTACAGAGTAAAGACTTCTACAAAAGTGGGATTTAAACGTCACAGGACACAGTGACATTAACAAAACAGTGCAAGGCCAGGTTTATTATAACATTAGCCTGTAGGTGATAGGAGCTGGCTGATTATTATTGAAGGAGGTTCACATTCAGTCAATTTCAAGCCCTTTCACTCCACAGTACCCCACCCACTACAGATTCATACTGAATGATAATCTCTTCACATTCATTACCATCACACTGTAAACACTACACTGTAAAAAATTGCTGTATATTTACAGCGAGTCTGCTACAGTATTTTATTGTAAATCACAGTATTTACAGTAAATTATTGTATTACTCAATTACTGTAATATGCTGTAAATTTGAAATACAGTAGTGTTCCTGTAAAAATACAGTAAATGGCTGGGAAATCTGCTGCCAGTATTTTACTGTAAAATTTACAAGAATGTTTTTTACAGTGTACACTCACTGCAGGTTCATACGGGATTTAATAACCTATGTAAAGTCTACTGTTGTTTTAGCATGTATTTCAACGCAGACCTTATTGTTATTCTCCAGTGCAGAGTGTCCAAAAGCAGTGAGACTGAGGAGAGAACTGCTTCAGGAGATGGACTGACCGCTCCGGGAGAAATATCAAACATGTCACATTTGCATTAATACACTGCTGGGTCACAGAGGGGCTTTAGCTGTAATCCAGCGCAGTTCAGGAGTGACAGCAAATCAGTGTAATCTGACAGCAGCATGGCTAGCTTTAGCCAGGGGCTCACTCTAGTCCCTGAGCAAACCCAGCACCCTCAGAAATTCACATTTACACAGACACTCTGATTCTGTTCCTGTCCAGCCTGGTCACACTCCGACTGGACACTGTTTTACCATTAGCATACAGCCGCTAACAACAACAAGGCCAAACAGGCATTGAGACAGAGCGCATTTGCATGATGTTCTGCATATTTTAACTTCAGTGTGAAGAGGACTGCATTTTGAAGAAATATGTTTTAACATAATGCAGATTTATTTCATATCTGAATATTTAAATATGCAAAAATACTCTATTTACTGAGGCAGACGTGAGAGAATTTACTCTTAGACACAAGTCAAAAAGTGTGTATTGTTATTCTCTGAAAAAAAAAACATATCAAAATTTTTGTGGGTTTTTAGATTAGTACATCACACAGCAGCTGTCCTTCACACTGTGTGGAAATTTCATGATGGACCAATAGAAACGCTCCAAAATTACTTAACAAAATTAACTAATTTACATTGATGTCCATTGAAAATGAAGAGGGTTTTTCCCTTTTCCTGTAAAATTACTATTTCGGGTGACTGTCTGTGAGGAGTGTGGTGTGTTCTCCCTGTGTCTGCGTGGGTTTCCTCCGGGTGACTGTCTGTGAGGAGTGTGGTGTGTTCTCTCTGTGTCTGCGTGGGTTTCCTCCGGGTGACTGTCTGTGAGGAGTGTGGTGTGTTCTCCCTGTGTCTGCGTGGGTCTCCTCCGGGTGACTGTCTGTGAGGAGTGTGTTGTGTTCTCGCTGTGTCTGCGTGGGTCTCCTCCGGGTGACTGTCTGTGAGGAGTGTGGTGTGTTCTCCCTGTATCTGTGTGGGTTTCCTCCACGTGACTGTCTGTGAGAAGTGTGGTGTGTTCTCCCTGTGTCTGTGTGGGTTTCCTCCGGATGATCCTGTTTCTTCCCACAGTCCAAAAATGCACGTTGGTAGGTGGATAGGCGACTCAAAAGTGCCCTGTGAAGGACTAGTGCACCCTCCAGAGTGTGTTCCTGCCTTGTGCCCAATGATTCCAGGGAGGCTCTGGACCTACAGCGACCCTGAACTGGACATTTCTCCTGCTAAGTTCTGGGAGGTTACATATCCCTCTAGCCAATATTTGTATCCTCCATGGCCTGCTATAAGTTCTATATTATAAAATCAAACGTACTGAGGCTGATTGTAGCAGTGCAGCTACAGTAGCATCACAGCGATAGCTGTCAGCCTGGTCATTGTGACTGAAGTTGGAGACTGGACGCAGCTGATTGTGGTGTGTGACATGTATGTGCAGCTCCGTAGTTCTGGAGACAGTAATTGTACCCTGTCATCCTGTAAAACCCTTGCGAGGAGGTGGAACAGCTGAGTTGAGGTCTGACTGCTGCTCCACGTCCTCTGTTCCAGTGTGTGCTGGTCAGTCTCCTGGTGTCTGACCACTTTACCAGGGTCAGAGTGTGTAGGCAGGAGGAGGAGGGACTGGGCTTATCCTCTGCTCCTCTGTGCCTCTATCTTCCTATCACTCTCTCTCACACACAGTCACAGGTTTTACTGCCTTTATCGGGAGACGCAGAGCTGGAATAATGGCTGAACTGCTACAAACTGAGATAGGAGTGGTGTTATCCGCTACACTACTGCAACCTATAAACACCGGTATATGGCCAGAGATGGACAATCACTAACTCAATGTTTGTTCTGAATTGAAGGGTGTTTACTGGGAGTTTGTCGCACTAGCTGTAACATTTTGGGAAGATGGTAAGGTGTGAGGGGACTGATGCTGGATGATTAATTCTGGGTTTCAAACACCATTCAGGTAGGTGTCGCAGTCACACCACTCCAGGTATCTGGAGGTTGTGGGTTCGAGTCCCGCTCCGGGTGACTGTCTGTGAGGAGTGTGGTGTGTTCTCCCCTTGTCTGCGTGGGTTTCCTCCGGGTGACTGTCTGTGACGAGTGTGGTGTGTTCTCCTTGTGTCTGCATGGGTTTCCTCCAGGTGACTGTCTGTGAGGAGTGTGATGTGGTCTCCCTGTGTTTGCATGGGTTTCCTCCGGGTGATTGTATGTGGGGAGTGTGGTGTGTTCTGCCTGTGTCTGCGTGGGTTTCCTCCGGGTGCTCCAGTTTCCTCCCACACTCCAAAAACACACGTTGGGAGGTGGATTGGAGACTCAAAAGTGTCCGTAGGTTTGTGTGTGTCGCCTTGTTAATGACTATCACCCCCTCCAGGGTGTGTTCCTGCCTTGCGCCCAATAATTCCGGGGAGGCTCCGGACCCACCACAACCATATATATATAGTGAATTACTCATTCACTCCCAATTCACTTGGTCACACATAATCACTCATTTAGTCACTCACACATTCATATACTCACATGTTCATTCACTCACTCATTAACTCATTCATTCTCTCACACCATCACGCACTTATACATTCACTTACAGATACTCATTCAACACTTTCCACCCCTTCACTCCTGGCCAAATGATGAATGATTTGTTGTTGATTGCCTTCAGTGAAACTGTGCTCACAGAGAACACACTGCACGTTTTAAAGCATAGTTACTTTCTCTTTACTGCGGTTAAACTACGTCGGCTGCAGTTCTGCAGTTCACAGACTGGCGTTCACCATCAGGGAGGAGTTATGAGGTCAAGACTTGGACAGTATCAGCAAAGACCAATATCAGAGTTAAAACTTACAAGCTCCATACCATGCAAAACTTGAAAGCCATCATTTTGGATTTTCTATTTGTTTTGAGGCTCATACAATTCACTGCTTTCTCTTCACATCAGTGCAACACAGAATAAAAAAAAAAAACAACAGTAGCTGTAAACAAGAGAACCTCGGGCGAATCTCTTAAACTCTGCCATGCATTACGTCGTCTCTCTTTCTCCACACTAGTCCCTGCTCTTCTCCATCAGCTCCAGGGCTTTCCTTTCTAAAAACTCAGCCTTATAAAATGCCTAAGCTGCTTTAACTCACTGCCTGTGTGCATTGTTTTATCACGTCAAGACTGCTTTTATGGAGTGCCATTAAGAGAAGAAAATACTTGGTTATGGCTGAGTATTGCTGCATGATTACAAAGCGTTTTCGCATGAATCATAATCTCAAAGGGATCAATAAGGATCAGTTCTTCCCCAGGACACAGCATATTTTTAAGGTATTTATTTATTTTTATTTTTTATGGACTATTAATTTGCACATAGGGGAGCTCTTAGAGGTCTGGAATCGACCTCACTTTAATATTACCTCATTCGGTGACAAGTCGGCTTTCAGAAATGAAAAGACAGCCGTGTCTGGCAACAGCTTGAATAATAATGACACAAGTGTGGAGAAATGGAATGGGCCATTGATCCTCGAAATTTCAAACAGGCGTCTTCGAAAAAGTCCCACTTCCATCAAAGACAAAGTGTAGTGCACACTTCAATCACAGCAGCGGCTCTATGGAACAAAATCAGTATAATTACACTCGAGGCCTTACAATGGCCACATTGTGCCTTTATTGTGGCGAGCGTTTCTTTTCATTCTGTAAAGAAGCCTGAGCTCCAGTCCTGCGGAGGACGTGGAGACTCTTTGATACGAGGCACAAGAGGGGGAACCGAGAACAGAGTTGGTGTAGCGTACACTGTAAAAAAATTCTTGTAAATTTTACAGTAAAATACTGGCAGCAGAGTTCCCAGGCATTTGCTGTATTTTTACACGAACACTACTGTATTTTAAATGTACAGCATATTACTGTAATTGAGTAATACAATAATTTACTGTAAATACTGCGATATACAGAAAAGTACTGGCAGCAGAGTTCCCAGCCATTTACTATTTTTTTTACAGGAACACTACTGTATTTCAAATTTACAGCATATTACTGTAATTGAACAATACAATAATTTACTGTAAATACTGTGATTTACAGTAAAATACTGGCAGCAGAGTTCCCAGCCGTTTACCGTATTTTTACAGGAACTCTACTGTATTTCAAATTTACAGCATATTACTGTAATTGAGTAATACAATAATTTACTGTAAATACTGTGATTTACAATAAAATACTGGCAGCAGACTTGCTGTAAATTTACAGCAATTTTTTACAGTGTAGATGTAACACTGCCACTTCCCTGCTTATGTGACCACACCATGAACTTTGAGCTAGACTCCTTAACACTGCGTCCCCCTACATGTGTACCAGGATTGGAATATGGCCACCTCCCTCAGAACTGCTCCCTGATCTATGCTGCAGAGTAGGGGAGTCTCTACTGTTTGTTTACACTGCTGTCTCTCTCACACTCACTTGTTTGGCCACACACTGCGAGCAAAGCTTCCCTCAATTAATCTATGTCGACTGACGCCAGCCTCCGCCGCGTTCCCAGTCAAATTCAAATCAACTGCACAATGAAAAGAAAGTGGAGAAGTCGGCTAGTGTTGTATTGTTGTGTTTGTCTTTCGACTGCGAATCTCTGAGGATTTGGACGTCTGGTTTGACGCCTTTAATCTACTTTAGAGTCATTGTGCATGTGTCTTTTAAAGTTAGCAAAACAAATTACAATTACAAAGCTTCACCTCTTACTTCAAATTCTGCCCATCAGCCAAGACATGTTCAGTGTCTACAATAGACGCCAAGTGTGAATGGTCCATCACTGTAATCTGATCACACTGTCTGGGCAAACCGTAATCAGACTACGTAATGCATTTTGATGTACCACTGAAAGGAAGTGAACAATCATCCACCACATTATTGCTCTATTTTCCTCCAGCCCAGTGACCTAGCAGACTACACCATCAAAAAGTTTGTAACAGCCCATACTATGCCAGCACAGATTCGCAGGGCTTTGTCATCTGAAAACAACTGCAGCAACAACAATTCCTTCTTCAGAAATTATTTAGATATTGGCTTGTGAGAGGAATCAAAACAGCCCACTGTAAACAACTATGCATTTTGCCTTGTGATCAGACATGACACGAGTCAAAGCCAGGCTTGAACAGGGCCATAGACTTCCATGTGACTTACACTGTATCACACATTGTTACCTAGAAATATGAACAGAGGTGTTTTAAATTTTTAGGTATGAGTAAAAATGTACTGAGCAAAGTTGGGTTCTTTTGCTGGTAGCTGGTTTATTGTCGTGTTATTGTGTGAGGAATCTAGCTGAGGATGTACAGTAAATACGGAAAGCGCCTTGGTGACATGAGGAGGACAGGGGGCTGATGGAGAATGAGGTCCTTGGCTCTTTTCTGCATCTACAGTTAGGGAAAAGAGTCCTCTGGAGTAATGAAGGAACCTCTAATACTGTTGGAGGAAGCTGGAGTGTGGTTTGTGATCCAGAACTAATCATTCAACATCAGTAGCTGAGCACAGGAATGTTTATGTGGTGGAATGCAAGCAAAAGCTCACTGCAATATCCTGATAACTAGAGTAAATCCTTTTAATAGCGTGTTACTATACTTACACAACGGACGCTGGGCTTATTTACTAAATCAGTGAAGTTTTATAAGCATATCAGCAGTCTTTTAGAGAGGGTTTTCTGTTGGTTATAGGCTTTCACTGTCTACCGCATCCGGCCGGGACAGAAACGCATTTACAGCTGCTTTGCAGACGTTTGTAGGTTGGGCCTTAAGTTCCATGTAATAGTAGGACCTGTAATCAGGGACCTGGAGGTTGTGGGTTTGACTGTCTGTGAGTGTCTGTGAGGAGTGTGGTGTGTTTTCCCTGTGTCCGTGTGGGTTTCCTCCGGGTGACTGTCTGTGAGAAGTGTGGTGTGTTCTCCCTGTGACTGTGTCCGTGTGGGTTTCCTCCGGGTGACTGTCTGTGAGGAGTGTGGTGTGTTCTCCCTGTGTCTGTGTGGGTTTCCTCCGGGTGACTGTCTGTGAGGAGTGTGGTGTGTTCTCCCTGTGTCTGTGTGGGTTTCCTCCGGGTGACTGTCTGTGAGGAGTGTGGTGTGTTCTCCCTGTGTCTGTGTGGGTTTCCTCCAGGTGACTGTCTGTGAGGAATGTGGTGTGTTCTCCCTGTGTCCGTGTGGGTTTCCTCCGGGTGACTGTCTGTGAGAAATGTGGTGTGTTCTCCCTGTGTCTGTGTGGGTTTCCTCCAGGTGACTGTCTGTGAGGAATGTGGTGTGTTCTCCCTGTGTCCGTGTGGGTTTCCTTCGGGTGACTGTCTGTAAGGAGTGTGGTGTGTTCTCCCTGTGTCTGCGTGGGTTTCCTCCGGGTGCTCTGGTTTCCTCCCACGTTCCAAAAACATACATTGGTAGGTGGATTGGTGACTCAAAACTGTCCATAGGTGCGAATGTGTAAGTGAATGTGTGATTGTGTGTCGCTCTGTGAAGGACCAGCGCCCGCTCCAGCGTGTGTTCCTGCATTGCGCCCAGTGATTCCAGGTAGGTTCCTGACCCACTGCGACCCTGAACTGGAAAAGGGCTACAGACAATGAATGAATGAGTTTGATCCTCACTACAAATTAAAAAGCTGTCTCTGGAGAGGCCCGCTGCATTGAGAGTCGTTTTAGATGCAAAATAATTGTATTTCCACCCATTTCCACTGTGGCAATGCTTACAATAGATGTGTTTTTTTGGCTCTCACTCAGGAAAGGAGGCTTTCGTTAGCCCATCTGGAGATAGACACAAAAAGAAAACGCCATTTAGTACCTTCAAACCCTTTCTCCTGTCCCTGCTCAGTGATGGATTCTGTAATTGCGTCTGTTCTCCCTCTCTCTCTTAAACACAGTGTTGTCTCACTTAGTCTTGCTGATGGCCTGCCTCACCGAGAGATCCCAGCCCCCTCTGTGTGTAGAACTAGCACTGGGTTTTTATAGAGCGCTTAAATTTGCGATGATTTGCATTTGTAATAATTTACACGCTCGTTTGGTTACGTAATTTTCCGTTCCGCTTTGCTTTATCGGGCCCATTATTTCCAGCTTCATTGTGGCTGGGGGACGTGTGGGAAGGATAACACAGCCAGAGTATGTGATTAATGGAGCCTATTAAAGCGCTGAGTGAGGTGAAATACTGCTGCCAAGTTGGCGCTACCTCGCCACCAACCGTTCACATTATACCAATCTTCAATCGACTGCTAATATCAGCCCCGTCAGAGTGAGATACTGGTGTCTGAAGGTTTGTTTTTCCCTTTATAATAAACTAGAAAAGGGTGGCACGGTGGCGCAGCAGGTAGGTGTCGCAGTCACACAGCTCCAGGGACCTGGAGGTTGTGGGATCGAGTCCCGCTCCGGGTGACTGTCTGTGAGGAGTATGGTGTGTTCTCCCTGTGTCTGTGTGAGTTTCCTCCGGGTCACTGTCTGTGAGGAGTGTGGTGTGTTCTCCTTGTGTCTCCGTGGATTTCCTCTGGGTGACTGTCTGTGAGGAGTGTGTTGTGTTCTCCCTGTGTCTGCGTGGGTTTCCTCAGGGTGACTGTCTGTGAGGAGTGTGGTGTGTTCTCCCTGTGTCTGTGTGGGTTTCCTCTGGGTGATATTAACGTCCTGTTTGTGGCACATTAGTATATGGGAGGGGGAAAGCTTTTCAAGGTGGGTGGTGACCATGTCAGCCATTTTGAAGTCTGCCATTTTGGATCCAACTTTTGTTTTTTTCAATGGGAAGAGGGTCATGTGACACATCAAACTTATTGGGAATTTCACAAGAAAAACAATGATGTGCTTGGTTTTATTCGTTCATGAGTTATTTACAAGTTTCTGACCACTAATAAAATGTGTTCAAAGTGCTGCCCATTGTGTTGGATTGTCAATGCAACCCTCTTTTCCCACTCTCCACACACACTGATAGCAACAACGCAGGAGAAATGCTAGCACAGGCTTCCAGTATCCGTAATTTTTCTTGTGAAATTCCCAATAAGTTTGATGTGTCACATGACCCTCTTCCCATTGAAAAAACAAAAGTTGGATCCAAAATGGCTGACTTCAAAATGGCCACCATGGTCACCACCCATCTTGAAAATGTTCCCCCCTCCCATATACTAATGTGGGACAAACAGGAAGTTAATATCACCAACCATTCCCATTTTATTAAGGTGTATCCATATAAATGGCCCACCCTGTATATGTAATGTCAATTTCCCGATACATTCTTCACAAATTACATTTAAAGTTCACCAAATAAACAGTAATTGTAAACAAACATATTGCAGTGTGTTCTCACACCAGGATTTGTACTTATTTTCAATTTGAAAATCAACAAAACGTGTAGTTGGACAAGGGAGATCAAAATTTTGGTTTCATTTGACTGTGGAAATGAATGCAAGTGTGAGTGGAGCCATTTCAGAATGCCAGTATCTGCCATTCTCTTTATGTATGCGTGACAGGGACACATTCTTGGCTTCAAGGCCTTTAAGGCTGCTGCGAGGACTGTGGAGATAGAGGGATGTACCGCTGCAGCTGGTTTGGAATGAGGTGGCTCAA
Source organism: Hoplias malabaricus (assembly GCF_029633855.1). Lineage (NCBI taxonomy): Eukaryota > Metazoa > Chordata > Actinopteri > Characiformes > Erythrinidae > Hoplias > Hoplias malabaricus. The sequence continues at coordinate 14,588,064 of NC_089816.1, forward strand.
GGACTGGGAATGAAGAAGCGGAGGACATCATTACAACCTGTAGCCCTGGAGCTGAGGATAGCAGGGCACAATCTAATGCAGGGTAAGATAATATTTAATGCAGTTATCCCTATAAATCCACTCTGCAATGACTCTGAGAATTTGGCAGTGTGTCTTTTTGCGAGTTTTGTCATGTGTGGATGGCCAAAGGTAAACCTGTTTTTATTGTCATTGCACAGTGCACAGAAACACACACATGCATGTATGCACACACTAATGAACTAGGGGCAGTGAACACACACACACACACCTGGAGAGGCGAGCAGCCATCCCAGCACCTTGGAAACAGTTGGGCATTATGCGCCTTGCCCAAGTGGACCCCAGGTCTGGATCTTGAGGGAGGAGAGAGCACTGTTTTCTGACGGTCAAAGGGATTGAACCAGTGACCCTGTGCTCTCAAACCCACTTCTCTGGCTATTAGTGCATGGCTGTCCCATGTAACATATTATTTGTGTGTGCTACCATGTTCCCTATTGGTGCTTTTCCACTGCAATGTATCTACTCTTCTTGAAAATACTCGAGTAATATTCATTGTGCATTTGCACATTGTTCTTGTTGTTTGGGAATGAACACAGCTTCATCATCTTTTTAGACAGATCAGTAGAGTTTGTTCCTTCCTTGTTGCAGCGTCAACCTGTTGCTGGATTCTTTCGTCAGCCACCAATCCAAGGAGCGTTTGAACCACGGCTCAATTTTACGAGCTGCCATCTTGAATCGGATAAAATCAAATGTGATCTCTGCTGTGGCTGGAGATTTTACAGATGGAGAGTTGGTGCTGGACATCTGCACTGCATTGTGTAAACAAGTCCCTCTGGCCTCTCAACGCTCTGTAAGGTTTACACATCATGGTCCTAAAAAAATACCTGGTTTCAGGTAGGAGTCAGAGTCAAGCAGAAAAGTGTAAGTATCACACAGTGGTGTATCACTCCACCACTCACTGTTGTCTCCTATACAAACATGTTGTCCACCAAGCTGTGTCTGAGGAGCTATAACTTTATCATAAATGTCATTCACCTTCAAGATTGCCACAGAAGGTGAAGGTCAGTTGTAAACAAAGGTTACACAGTGTTATCTCAGTAGAAAGGCCCTGACCAATAGAATGAACCCAGGGAGCACCAGCCTATGCCCAATGATAAGTGTCAGCCAGAGGGATATAAAACTCTCCAACACTGAACTGTAAGGCAGTGCAGTTGTGTTCTCTGGAGTGACAGAGCTAACTCCAGTACATTTCAGATGAGCTGATCCAAAACTAATCATCCAACATCAGCACTTGACCTCACAAATGTTCTTGTGGCTGAATGCAGAAGTCTCATTCGGTGTGTAACGAGCTTAACAGTAATGCCCAGGGGCAGCAGATTATCTCAGTCTGGCCCAGCAGAAGACATTAAAAATGCTTCATATTGGCACTGAAAGTCCTCCAGTTGAATGCTGTAACTTCTACAAGTGCCATCCGAGTTCAGCAATATAATCATTCTTAGGTCTCATCCGATTGAAGCAGCAGAATGTAATTACACAGAAGCTCAGAGGCAGGAGAGCACCTGCTGCCATCTGCCCAGGAGAGAGATAATTACTGGACCTCCTTTTCAAGGGCACTGGAGAAGAGCATGTTGATGCTGGAGCCCAGTGCAGTGTAGTGGTGGTGGTGGTGGTGGTGGTGGAAGGGGCTAGGGATGGAGGTGTGGTGAGTTCCCCCCTCCTGCTAGGGTTTTTGTTCTCATTAATCCACTTCCATGTGATTAATCATCATTAACGTCTGATCTCACATTCCACACTCCATCTGGATTACTGTCCTCTCTTACAGTCATTTAGTCTTTTCTGCTGTAATAAGCCCTTAAACCGGTTATTTGCTGAAGATAATATGTCAGTCATGATGAGTGTTGTCTGAAATTTGCTTCATTAGATTAGCTCTGGAGCAACAAGCTAATGTAGATAACAAGTAATAAAAGTTTGTCCTCCACCAATTATGCATGCTATACTCAAAAGTTAGTTTGACACCTGTTCCTGATATTGTCCTTCATTAAGTCATTCCACCCAATGTTTTTTAGCCCTATACTTGGTGGCTTTTTACCCCTCTTGCCCGAGATTGATGTTGACCATTGAGAGTATGCTCATGTGCTGCTACTTCAGAGCATCATATTATATTGCCAATAAGTTTCTAAGAAGATTATACAAGCTGCATCTCCAGAGAGCCATCTCTATAGATCCTGGAGTTTGCAGATGACACCACAGTGGTTGGTCTCATTACTGACTGTGATGAGCCTATTTACAGGAAGAAATTGGAACAGTTGACATTCTGGTGCAGTCACAATCACCTGTTGGTCACGCACAAAAGACCCTAATGATCCAACACCATATCTAAATATTTGAAATGAGAGAGGAAAAGAGTGTCACCAAGACACAAGAAGACAGCAGGTGTTGGTTATGCAACAAGTGAAGAAATTCAACCTACCATGCTCCCTGATGGTCCAGTGCTACACTGTTCATTAAGTCCATCTTCACTTCATTAATAACCATCTGGTCTGAATCTTCCACCTCAGAGGATAGAGACAAACACTGGTGCATCGTCAGGACATTTGTAACATCAGGATAACCAAGCACAATGGTAAGATTATAGCCGAACCCTCATGTTCTGGGCATCTCTTCAAATCCATTCCCATCTGCTTTAAGACTCAGCACCATCACAACAACACATTCACAGCCACTTCCCCAGAGCTGTGGCACTTGTTAACCACAGTGGACACCACACTTTAAATCAAATCTCACTGAGAAACCCTTCAGTGATTCAGATTCAGACTGTGATCTTTCATGTTCACACATGAACACCTGTGACAGCAATAGGTGTACCATAAAGTACACTGTCAGAAAAAAAGGTACAAAAGCACTAAAGGTACATACAGTGTAAATGTACCTTTAAATACTACAGTGGTTTTAACGTCCAGGTGTGTTCCTAAAGTTAAATTGCCGCCTTCTCCGGATGGTGAAGTGATTAAATGTGATTTTTCACTGTGTTAAAGAATTTTTTTTTTCTTTGTGTCCTTAACACCCCACCCCCCAGCCTCATCCATGTTGTTAAAGCATCTTTCAGTTTGTGAAATTTGCTATATAAGTTGAATTAATTATTATTATTATTATTATTAAACTATTAGGTGGCACAGTGGTGCAGCAGGTAGGTGTCGCAATCACACGGCTCCGGATGACTGTCTGTGAGGAGTGTGGTGTGTTCTCCCTGTGTCCGCGTGGGTTACCTCCAGGTGACTGTCTGTGAGGAGTGTGGTGTGTTCTCCCTGTGTCTGCGTGGGTTTCCTCCGGGTGACTGTCTGTGAGGAGTTGGTGTGTTCTCTCTGTGTCTGCGTGGGTTTCCTCCAGGTGACTGCCTGTGAGGAGTGTGGTGTGTTCTCCCTGTGTCTGCGTGGGTTTCCTCCAGGTGACTACCTGTGAGGAGTGTGGTGTGTTCTCCCTGTGTCTGCGTGGGTTTCCTCCGTGTGACTGTCTGTGAGGAGTGTGGTGTGTTCTCCCTGTGTCTGTGTGGGTTTCCTTCGGGTGATTGTCTTTGAGGAGTGTGGTGTTTTCTCCCTGTGTGTGCGTGGGTTTCCACCGGGTGACTGTCTCTGAGGAGTGTGGTGTGTTCTCCCTGTGTCAGCATGGGTTTCCTCCCACAGTCCAAAAACACATGTTGGTAGGTGGATTGACAACTTAAAAGTATCCCTAGATGTGAGTATGTGAGTGAATGTGTGTCGCACTGTGAAGGACTGGCGCCCCCTCTAGGGTGTATTCCCACCTTACACCCAATGATTCCAGGTAGGCTCTGGACCCACCGCGACCCTGAACAGGATAAGGGTTACAGATAATGAATGAATGAATTAATTAATTAACATAATAACAAGTCTTGGAGATGAAATTGAGCGTATGAAACCAACACGATTTCAAAATATACAATTATAACAGAATAAGATGCAATTCCAAAGTGAATGTTAGAGAATATGTGCCCATGAGTGTACCAACACAATGACAGTTTTTCTGACACTAAATTGTAGCAGGATACACTCATTAATGAGAGGTGTCTGAAAACATCTGGACCTAGATACTTGTTAACTTTGTCAATATTCCATAACTACGATGAAACTAATGCAGATGTTTAGTTATAAGAGTGAGGAATTGAACTGTCTGGACGTGGAGTAGAAATATGAAAAATTTCTCTTAGGACTTCTTCTCTGCTGAGACTCTGGAACAGTGCCACAAAGCTAATCACACTCAGAGCAGTGATAGAACAGGGAGCACAGCATTGGGCACAAGGCCAAAGCCCTCAGGTCCCAGCAAGACACGCTGGCTAACACCCAGAGCTCCAGGCCAACTCCCAGCATCTCAGACTGGAACCTTAACCCTTCTTCTCTAGAATGTAGCAATGAACCTGGGCTCTAAACACATTCACTGAGCATTTATAAATACAGAGATGTATTTTTAAATATACAAAATTACACAAAAATATATAGTATCCCAGTAAAATTATTTTAATTAATTTAGCTCAGTTAGATCTGAAAGTAAGGTTTTAAAGCAATACATTTATTCATTCATTTATTGTCTGTAAGTGCTTATCCGGTTCAGGGTCACAGGGTGCAAAGTGGGAACACATCCAGAAAGGGACACCAGTTCTTTGCAGGGCGACACACACTCACTCACTCACCCCATGGACAATTTTGAGTTGCCAATCCACCTACCATTAGACGAAAATGGGGCACGCGGAGTAAACCCACGCAGACACAGGGAGAACACACCAAACTCCTCACAGACAGTCACCTGGAGGAAACCCACGCAGACACAGGGAGAACACATCACACTCCTCACAGACAGTCACCCAGAGGAAACCCACGCAGACACAGGGAGAACACACCACACTCCTCACAGACAGTCACCTGGAGGAAACTCACACAGACACAGGGAGAACACACCACACTCCTCAGAGACAGTCACCCGGAGAAAACCCACGCAGACACAGGGAGAACACATCACATTCCTCACAGACAGTCACCTGGAGGAATCCCACGCAGACACAGAGAGAACACATCACACTCCTCACAGACAGTCAAACGGAGGAAACCCATGCAGACACAGGGAGAACACACCACACTACTCACAGACAGTCACCTGGAGGAAACCCATGCAGACACAGGGAGAACACACCACACTCCTCACAGACAGTCACCCGGAGGAAACCCACGCAGACACAGAGAGAACACACCACACTCCTCATAGACAGTCACCCGGAGGAAACCCACGCAGACACAGAGAGAACACACCGCACTCCTCACAGACAGTCACCCGGAGGAAACCCACGCAGACACAGAGAGAACACACCGCACTCCTCACAGACAGTCACCCGGAGGAAACCCACGCAGACACAGAGAGAACACACCGCACTCCTCACAGACAGTCACCCGGAGGAAACCCATGCAGACACAGGGAGAACACACCACACTCCTCACAGACAGTCACCTGGAGGAAACTCACGCAGACACAGGGAGAACACACCACTCTCCTCAGACACAGTCACCCGAAGGAAACCCACGCAGACACAGGGAGAACACACCACACTCCTAAAAGACAATCATACGGAGGAAATCCACACAGACACAGGGAGAACACACCACACTCCTCACAGACAGTCCCTGGTCCCTGGAGCTGTGTGACTGAAACACTACCTGCTGCACCATCGCGCCACCCACATTACCTTTAGTTACCACAAAAATACACTATTACAAAAACAACGTATTATAACCCTATTAGTAGAGGTTAAAACTAGGGTTTAGACCAGTTTTAACAAAACCATTAGGTTTTTAAAGCTGATATGTGTTCACTGAACACCTCCTAAACTCCCTGCATTCAGGTTTCTGTATTGAATACATCAAAGACCCTGCAATATTCTTCTCAAAATTACAAAAGAGGAGAAGGGCGAATGCCTCTAAGGTGTATAGATGGGCTGCTTCTAAAAATACTCACTTATGAGCACTGTTGTTCGTCTGGATAATCCTCTCTGCTTGATGTATCACAAGGCAATGTATCAGCTCTAATCCAACTTAGGCTCTTTGTGTGCTTTTTCTGTAATCTCCATATAGAAGAATGTATAAAAAACCCAAAATTGTGCTGTTTAACATGACATATCTCTCAGAGAGAGAGGGAAGAAACACAAAGAGGAGAATAGTGAGGAATCACTTTAAGGAATTAATTTTCTTTAAGGAATTTGTAGACAGTGGCATATATATATATATATATATATATATATATATATATATATATATATATAATGTATAGGGTGGGCCATTTATATGGATACACCTTAATAAAATGGGAATGGTTGGTGAAATTTGGGAGGAAACTTTTCAAGATGGGTGGTGACCATGGTGGCCATTTTGAAGTCGGACATTTTGGATCCAACTTTTTTTTTCAATGGGAAGAGGGTCAGATGACACATCAACGTTATTGGGAATTTCACAAGAAAAACGATGGTGTGCTTAGTTTTAATGTAACTTTATTCTTTCATGAGTTATTTACAAGTTTCTGACCACTTATAAAACGTCTTCAAAGTGCTGCCCATTGTGTTGCAACTCTCTCCTCCCACTCTTCACATACTGATAGCAACAGGAGAAAAGCTAGCACAGGCTTCATTTGAGCTTCATTGACCATACTGGTGCACTTGTATAGTACACAAAGTCCATGTTTTGCTCTGCATACTTTTAAAAATCATTTTCTCATCCTGTTCTCTTTGGTCAGGACCACCACAAGTGGTGTGTTGCAGAGAAAACCCATGCAACTCCTCACAGGCAGTGACCCAAAGATCCAACCCAAGACTCTGGAGGTGTGCTTCCCAGAGACCGAGATGTAGAATCTTATTTAAAGTATTTAGCATAGGGATACTCTGTAAACTCAGCAGTGTTAAAGTGGCTCTTTCTCAGACTAATTCACTCCTTGCAGGTAAAGAGCTCATTTAGAGGAGCTCATTTAGCTCTACTGCTTTATTGTGTGGAGTCTATTCCGATAGTGGTCAGAGTAATTAGGAAAGAAGCTGATTTGTTTCCTCAGAAGGATGTTTGCTGGTGGTGGTAAGGGGGGGTGGGGGCTGCACTGAATGGAGGTTAATGATGTGTTCTCTTTGGCTAAATCTGTGCAGGTAGTGATTGAGAGAGTGAGAGAGATGCTGTGTAGTGCACATTACTGTGTCAGTCTGAAGCCTACCAACCCACACACCGTGAAAGATGACCACCCATTTTGTTTTCAGTGTGCTGCCCAAGTCAGGACACATGGAATAAAACACGATGTTCTGATTCTGCGCCGCTTCTTATGTCAAATGACTTTAGCATTGCCCCGCCCCTTTGTCTGAACTTCTCCAATCAGGACGAGGATAAATGGTGAAAAACTGATACAAATGAGAGCCAAGGAACAAGAGAATCAAGCTATAAAGGTAAAAAGGAGAGTGGAGAAAGAGGAGAACAAAGCAAACAGCTTGTGTGCGCCTTACTTGATGCTGCTGCGTGATTGAGGGGGTGAGCTGCGTGTAGCTCAGTGTCATTTAAAGGAACAGGGACTGAAACGCATCATTTGGAACAGGGCTCTTTAGACAGCGGGAGAATGGTGCTGTGCTATTTGTGGTGACCCAAGCAGGTCACAGATATTTTGTTAAGACTCCATAACTGTGCTCACGTCAAAGAATCACCTGTGTCACCTTCAAAGTTACAGTCACCTGTCTGTTTTATTTGTGATAAGCCCATCCCAGGGTGTGAAATTGATGTGAGGGCATGGATTATTACTGTGATTATAACAGAAAGAAAAACACTGACGTAGCTCCTTCCACAAGGGCATTTCAAATGAAGTCAATTAGATTAACATGGTGTCTGGTGTTATCTCAGGAGATTAAAAAAACATGTAGACGCAAACAAAATGCATATTCATCAGCGCCATGCTTATTCGTGGGGTTATGGAAGACAAACATGGAAGACTAATATTGTTTCAGCCGACTGAGGCCTGACCACAGCCGGAATGAGAGAGAGAGAGAGAGAGAGAGAGAGCTGTTTCTGTAGATTGGTGTTTGGGTATGAGCCTCAGCTCTGTGCTAAATCTCTCCTGTGGTCTCTGAGCTCGGTGTATGGAAGGGTTTGAGGGTCCGTATACTCACACTGTGAAATATCACAGAAAAACAAGGCAGGGAGCAAAGTGGGAAATATCACAGGTCCCCCAGGCCATAGGCTTGTTTTTGGAAAGCAGCAGCAGCAGCTCGCTAACAATGTTATCCGTGAGCTCTGCTCCAATACATTTATATCATTTGTAGCCACCGAGGCCTGTGTGATGCCCTAGGGCTGTGAAAAAAATATGCTGCATTGTTAGGGATGTGTTATTTTCTTATTACATTATTGCCGTACCGTGCCAGCGGAACCTATAACTCCCTTATGGATGATTACAGACTCTTCCAAATAAAGCCGGGTTTTGGCTCTGCACAAATCATCAACCAATGAACCGTCAGAGATTACACACATGCTTCATTATAAATAGGCTCTTCCCTGTTGGGCCTGAGTTGCTCTCAGGAATGTGTTGGAAAGCATCCTATGAAAAATTCCATGATGAACATTCCAGAGTACAGCACGCACTGGGAAAACACTGTACGACTTTTAGAAAAGGACTAGACGTGATATAGTTTACACAATTGAACACAACTGAGTGGAGTAGGATGCTCTTTTAAAAGGGAAACTGTTTCTTCGGAAAACTGGAGGCTGGATTGTTCACAGCAGACGTCTGGAGGGGGGTTTCCTCCGGGTCACTGTCTGTGAGGAGTGTGGTGTGTTCTCCCTGTGTCTGCGTGGGTTTCCTCTGGGTGACTGTCTGTGAGGAGTGTGGTGTGTTCTCCCTGTGTCTGCGTAGGTTTCCTCCGGGTGACTGTCTGTGAGGAGTGTGGTGTGTTCTCCCTGTGTCTGCGTAGGTTTCCTCCGGGTGCTCCGGTTTCCCCCCACAGTCCAAAAACACACGTTGGTAGGTGGATTGGCAACTCAAAAGTGTCCGTAGGTGTGAGTTTGTGAGTGAATGTGTGAGTGTGTGTTGCCCTGTGAAGGACTGGCGCCCCCTCCAGGGTGTATTCCTGCCTTGCGCCCAATGATTCCAGGTAGGCTCTGGACCCACCGTCACATTGAACTGGATAAGGGTTTCATATTGTAGCATTTCCACAGACGGCAAGCTTTCCATTTTACTGACCCTTTACTGGTGTAACGATGTTATACAGCACTGACAAACACTGACCACACTGCTGACTCTCAGCCTCACAATCAAAGGTGAAGTGACCAGGGGAAAGTACAACAAAACAACAGCAAATATTGTAGAAATCAGGCACATCATGAAGAATAACCCACATATAACACACACACACATGACCCAGTGTGTGCACCTCAATATACCTTAAATTACATTCAGTTCGACCCAATATTATCTATAGAGTAGTTGTTGTTATAAAGCAGCTTTATAGAACTCAGGGTCTTAGAACTCAAGCTCCCTCAGAACAAGAAGAAAAAGCAATGAGAGAAACCAAGGATCACAAGGGGAGTCCATCCTCTTCTGGTTGGCACTAGAGCAAGACAAACAAAGAGCAGTGTGTAAACAGAGAGCAGCGTGAATGAAGAATGTGGAAGGTACAGTGAGTTGACAGTGGTCCATAACGTCATGTAACATTGTGTGTTAAAAGCTGTGCTGATAAAGTACAGTCTAAAGCAATTGATAACTGAAATAGATATGAATTGCCTAGTGCCAGAGGCACTGTTTTATAATGCGTTTATCTCAGATGCTTCTGACGTAGAGTACAGGCGCTTTACAGTTGCCCCGCCCCTTGTTTGAGTTTGCCCAATCACAGCGCTGTAAGAGCGCAAAGACAAGGTTAAATGAAGCAAAACAGACACAGTGTGGAGAGATAAGAGCAAAAACGAGACTGGGGAAGAGAGAGGACAGAGCGAGAACAGATAAAAACCAGAGCTTCTGTTCCTCGCTCCTCACTGCTGTGCGCTCAGGGCGGGTGAACCGCATGCGGCTTATTATCATTTAAAAGACCAGGCACTGAGAGCGCTGCTGTAGTGTTTGACCCTTGTGGTATTTTTACCAAAATTCACGTGTGGAGAAGGAGTGGAATATGTGCCCTTTAACTCGGTTAATCCAGCTTCCACTGATGCAGCCTCCTCAGTTCAATCCTGTACAGTTTCTCTTTTTGTTCGTCTCTGAGGCCTCGTTCTGGTCATATGGCTTTTTTACGGCAGTATCGGGGACAATATGGCTTCTGGAATAATCCACATCCAATTAGGCCCAAGACAGCAGTGGAAGGCCAAGACAGCAATTGCTCTCACTTGAAAGCGATTTGCTTGGCATACATCATTATTAGAGGCCATTACAGACACACACATTAAGGCCTTGGTGGCGCTCAGTGAGAAATAATATTTCCCCACTCAGTAATTTCAGTCTGAACTGAGGGTTGCGATGACTCCTCTGGGTTAATTAGCCACAGAGATGAGGCTTCAATTTTAATCATTGAAGGTGTTTAATTAAACCTCTCTACACCGGGCAAATGTTAACGTGATCTAAAAATCTTCAGCTTCCAGCAACCCTGGCCTTTTGAGTGATATCCTCCAACATGAGGCGCTAGTAGAACTACTTTTGGGTTTAAATTGTCTCGTTTGGTCTTGGTTTCGACTAATTTTAAGGCTTTTTCTTTTGGTTAAAGCAATACTTCAATAAAAGTGGTGCAGCAGATAGGTGTCACTGTCACAAAGCTCCAGGGTCCTAGGGTTGTGGGTTTGTGTCCCGCTCCAGGTGAGGAGGTGTGTGAGGAGTTCGGTGTGGTTGGTAGGTGGATTGGCGACTCAAAAGTGTTCATAGGTGTGAGTGAAGGTGTGAGTGTGTGTCGCCCTGTGATGGACTGGCACCCTCTCCAGGGTGAGTTCCTGCCTTGCGCCCAGTGATTCCGGGTAGGCTTTGGCATCATCACGACCCTGAACTGAATAAGCGCTTACAGATAATGAATTAATGAATCAATCAATATCAATTGGCGGCACGGTGGCACAGCAGGTAATATCGCAGTCACCCACTCCAGGGGCCTGGAGGGTGTGGGTTCGAGTCCTGCTTCGGGTGACTGTCTGTGAGGAGTGTGGTGTGTTCTCCCTCTGTCTCCGTGGGTTTCCTCCCACACTTTTAGAAGGTGGATTGGCTGTGTCTGTCCAGGTCTGTTGCGTCCAATGACTCCATGTTGGGTCTGTAACACCGCAACAGAATTCAGGATGAAGCAGTTACATAAAATGAATGAATGAATGAATGAATAACACGACTTGTGCATCATTTCTCATTCAACGAGACAGCAGTAGACTTTCTTATAAGGGTTTTTGCTCCAGAATGTGGAGGAGGTAAAGTCCTGAAGTGACTTGTATTTGAATTATTCAGAACCTTGGCCCTGAACCCTGCCCTGCTCCTCTGACCTCCTGCGAAACCCAGAGCCATTCCCTGCAGCATATCGGCAGCACAGATTACTTATCAAGACACTATTTGCGCAATTATTTGTCCGTCAAGGGCTTGCAGCTGTTTAGAATGCTCTCAGAGCACTGGTGAAGCCCTGACTCTCTGCTCAAATGAGGGCAGTATGTATTACAAGGCTCCACTTAACATGGTTGGCCTTCCTCGGCTTCACTGGGGGCAGGAGATCGGCACAAGCGCAGAGACACTGCGAATACAAAAGAGGAACTGGCTGCTGTTTGTGTGCCCAGATCAGCTTCCTGCCCTTGGGGGAACCGGTCGCTGCCGACATGCTCTGTGTCCGCCATCTGGATCAGCGCCCACACGAAGCCCCCCGGTCCCCTCTGAGAGCAGCAGGCAAAAAAAAAAAAAGAAAAACAAAAAGATTTCTGCAGATGCAGCACGCTGGGGGAAGCTGAGAGTTACAGGTGCTCACAGACACCTCCCTGACTCCCACTCACAGGAAACTGGAGCAAACTGCAGCCTGTTGATTTCAAATGAACCAAGAGTACACAATTTTAGCCATGGCTGTGTATTAGCATTCATATGAATGCAGATATTTTCATATTTATTTAAAAACCTTATGTTATGGCCACGTTTAGGGGTTAAAGGAGAAATATTCTAACCCTTTTCCACAAGTGTACACAGTTCTGGGTCTTAATGAAATGTCTGTGACCTGCTTTGGTCAAAACACCACAAGGATCAAACCCCACAGCAGTGTCCTCCCCCTGGTTTCAGCGCCTGTTCCTTTAAATGATAATGTGCAGCTCGCTGTTCGCCCCGACCCTGAGCGCACAGCACTGTCCTCCCCCTGGTTTCGGCGCCTGTTCCTTTAAATGATAATGAGCCACTTGCTGTTCGCCCCGACCCTGAGCACACAGCAGTGAGGAGTGAGGAGCAGAAGCTCTGATTTTTCTATTCATTGTCTTCTCCATTCGTGTTTTCTCCATTTTAACTCAGTGCTCTTATCTATCCGCAAAATTTCCAAATTAATGTGCGGATGCACTGAAAATAATGTACAGATTTTAGTCCAAAATATTTTTGAGTATTTTTTATTAATGTGTTCAAAATTTGAAAATGAGAAAAATGCCAATCTGAAAAAAATGGAGACACATGGCTTTCTCTGGACAGCAGGGATATTTAGTATGTGTATCAGCCTCAGGCTGCTAGTGCCGGACTCTTCATTTAATCCGAAAAAGCAATGTCCTCTGTCTGTGTCCTCTCCAAGCTGTTAATGGGCAGCGCCCAGACCGGTCTCGTCTCAATTAGAGCTCAGCCTGTCAGCTCCACTGTTTTCCTACCACTTCTCTCCGGCACAAACTCATTTCAATTAAACACACTAAAGCCAGCCTCCTCATTCCACAGGCGGCGATCCGGAGCTGCCGCAGGAACAACCTTGACCAGCCGAGACCTAACCAAGCCTGACTCGCAATCCATCAGCAGAGTTACCATCGCAGAGAAACTCATATTCATTAAGACTGCGGGAGAGCGATTCGGGTCAGGAAGAAGAGGCAGTTCCACTGAATGCAAACTGAAACCCTACCACAGGCCACAAGGGAAACACAAACACGGCACTATCAGGGCTTAACCGAGTAATTTGATGATTACTTTGGAGGTAAAAAGAGAAATCAGAGATTTGTATCAGAGATTTAAAGCAAATATTTTGACATTGACTGAAAAAGATACAGTGCAAGGTCGTGGAATGATGAACTGACCACCCCAGAGCCAGACTTCAGCATCACTAAATGTGTTAAGGATTGCCTGGATCATGTGAGAGAAAATGCAACCAACTTCTAAGACTGAACTTCTAAGACAGACACATAGAGAAATACTCACAGCTGTGAAGAAGCCCCGGGTTTAAGTCCCATTCCGGGTGACTGTCTGTGAGGAGTGTGGTGTGTTCTCTCTGTGTATGCGTGGGTTTCCTCCTGGTGACTGTCTGTGAGGAGTGTGGTGTGTTCTCCCTGTGTCTGCGTGGGTTTCCTCCAGGTGACTGTCTGTGAGGAGTGTGGTGTGTTCTCCCTGTGTCTGCATGGGTTTCCTCCAGGTGACTGTCTGTGAGGAGTGTGGTGTGTTCTCTTTGTGTCTGCGTGGGTTTCCTCCTGGTGACTGTCTGTGCAGAGTGTGGTGTGTTCTCCCTGTGTCTGTGTGTGTTTCCTCCTGGTGACTGTCTGTGAGGAGTGTGGTGTGTTCTCCCTGTGTCTGCGTGGGTTTCCTCCAGGTACTCCAGTGTCTTCCCAGGCGCCAAAAACACAAGTTGGTAGGTGGATTGATGGCTCAAATGTGTCCGTAGGTGTGAGTGAATGTGTGAGTTTGTGTCGCCATTATTATATTATTATAAAATATGGTACAGTTATGTTCCCTAGCTAAAAGCACTGAATATGTAACAGTGAGGGTACCACCACAATGACAGTTGTTCTAAGAGTGTATAACAGAACATTGGGGAAATAGTGTGCTTGCTAATTAACATTTTATTGGTGAATTCCCCAGACTTTTACTAAGAGTTGATAAAAGCTGGTGGAACATGGTGGTAGCCTTTCTACTGTTGCAACCATTTTTGGAACTTGTTGCTAGGATCATGTTTGAAATACATTTATATTTACAAGAAAGGCAGGAGCACACACTGGTGCTGGGTTTTGTATTCTACAAGCTTCTCTTGCTCGGTTCAATCACAGTTTACCCAAGTATTGTCATGCCCTGTTTAATCAGAGGCTCTGACCACAGCTGACCCCTTGGATGTTGTTGCAAATGGCCTATTAAGTCAGGTTTAATCGTCTTGTCTGTTTACCTGACACGTTAAATAGGGTTATATTAAAAGCTCTTCTTCCTCTTTCCCTTCTGACACTGCAGCTCACGCAGAAGGTGAGATCGGCTCGGCACATGCTGACACGCGGGCTCATTCCATATGGAGAGCTGGATTAGAGGGTGGGCACCTATTTTCACACCTCCCCTCATCCTCGGCTGCACCAATATGGCTGGCCCTCACATTTTCCTACGGCTCAGCACACAGACTGATTGAAATTGAAGTTGCGTTGAACACAAAAAGATAAAACTGATTTAGCTAAAGCCAGCCATAATCTCGCATTTGGCAGCTTCTGAGATTGCAAGATGGTGTGGTTGAGAGAGAGAGAGAGAGAGAGAGAGAGAGAGAGAGAGAGAGAGAGAGAGAAATACCATTTCAGATGCAGGAGTCTGGCTCCATGCAAATGGGTGTGCAGCAGGAAAACAGAGCAGGTGAGAGCCTTGAAAGAGGACCAGAAAAAAAATAGAAAGTAAGAGAGAGAGAGAGAGAGAGAGAGAGAGAAAGGTGGAACACTTTGTACAGGAAAAGGTGCGGCACTTTCATTTGAATTTCTAAAGGCTGAATTAATTAGCAGCGAATTCATTCCTTCTGCTCTAGGCCTTTTGCTCTGTGCCATTTAATAATGAGGTAGTTAGCATATTAATCAGATGCATATCTAAACTCTCTGGAACAGCTGCATATGACCCTGAGGTCACCAGAGCTCTGAGCTCAGTGTGAGCTCTAGGGTTAACCCCCAGGACGGGTCTGTGGAGCTGAGACTGTCTGTGATTTAGAATAATCCCACACTCACTGACTTTATCACTGCTTTTTGTGATTGACTGCCATCAATCATCATTCACACAGAAATGAGGATATCAAAGCAAAAGTAGGTCATATTTTTACCCTAAAATTACAGGGTTCAAAATCATTGGGGTGCTCCACTGGCCTGAAATAGCGAGAATAGAGCCTTTGTCGTTGCTACTCTGGACTCAGCACTGCAGAAATTGCGCTATGTAACTTTTGGAGGAGGGTCGGAAATCTGCGAGAACTGCACAATGCTTTATGTTAAAAATACTGAGGAGGTGCAGAAGAGAAAAAGAATCGGAAAACTTGATCACAGGACAGTGCTGTGCAAAAGTGAATTCCACTCTGCAACTCTAGGGGGAGCCCAGGAGCAAAAATATAAATTCTGAAATTGTATTTGTATAAAGTTTTTTACAATCTGGTGTCATAAAGTACAATAAAGCTGTACCGAAACAGAGATTGAAATTGAAAACTCACTCAAATATGGAGGAAGAAACCTGGGAAGGAACCAAGATTCACAAGGATGACCCATCCTCCTCTGGTCAAACAAAATACAAACAATAGAGTTTTAATTTAACACCACAGGTAGAACCCAGTCTGTTTAGGTAATGGAGGTGGCTTCAATACCATGTTGGATGGGGAGATGTTTGATAGGATGTGGATCTTACCTATATCTTTATAGTCATTGCACAAGTACAAGATTAGGTTTGTAGCTTCTTAACTAGATACTATGAAAAATAGTAAATACAACTGAATATAAGACTCAAGTGCGCAGCTATAGCAGTCAAGTACAAACAATATTACAGTCTCTGGCAGAAGTAATAGTGCAGCAGCCCAGATGTGCAGAATGTAGAGAGGGTCCTAATAAATAAGAACCCTGAGAACTGATGTTAACTATATATGAGCACTGTTTAACTGTTTAACTCTCTAACTGTTTAACTGGTTAGCAACTGTTAGCGAGCTATGCTAACCTAGCATTCTGACTTGAGGTTTTTCATCTAGCTCTTCATTGTTTCTTTATCAGTTAGAGCTCCAAACACACACCTGAGCCAGGTAATTAAGAGCTGTAGTCGCTGATTACCTGGCTCAGGTGTGCTCGGAAATGAAACATAACAGAAATGTAGACGGGTCCTTGAGGGCTGGGTTGCATAATTAGCCTCAGAGTGGCTTCCCTCACACATCAACATCCTGTTTAACTGCAGATGAGCCGTTTCTGATAAATGAGGCAGCAGGGCATTTCTGAGAGCTTTTGAGTCTTTTGAGAGTTTCTAAGTGTTTTAAGTACCACCTGAGAACACCTTTAGATTAACAATAATCCCTACAGTGTGAATGTTAGAAACATATTTTAGACTGCATTTTTAAAGGTTTAACAACAAGAGAACAAGAGAAAATGCCTTTATGTGTCAGAAGTGACTAAGCGAGACACAGACAATGCTCAAACAGTGCTGGAGAGAGACTGAGGGTGTGTGAAATGGCTGGAGGCTACAGCAGGGTATGCTACACACTTATACAAATAAAGGTGCTATAAAGGGTTCTTTGAGCAATGCCATAGAAGAACCACTTTTGGTTCCATAAAGAACCAGGCTTGTGGTTCCAATCCATCACTTGATACGTTTACCCATTTAAACATATCAGCAAAAATGGTTCTTTATGGAACCAAAACTGGTTCTTCTGTGGCATCCCTCGGAGAACCCTTTGTAACCCCTTTATTTTTAAGACTGCACCTCACTTCATAGATTTTATTCCAAATATTTTTTATGTGTGTTTAGCTGAACTAGACTCCCTTCCATCTGTTACTCTGCATAGGACCCCAACAGGACCATCCCAGAGCTGGTATATTTTAGGCAGTAGACCACTCTTAGCTCCGTAAGTGACACGTTGACAAAATACCAAAAGTATCCAATCAATAGCTGAGCTG
Organism: Hoplias malabaricus; assembly: GCF_029633855.1. Lineage (NCBI taxonomy): Eukaryota > Metazoa > Chordata > Actinopteri > Characiformes > Erythrinidae > Hoplias > Hoplias malabaricus. The sequence goes on from NC_089816.1 coordinate 14,605,127, forward strand.
CTGTCCCTGACTTTTCATCTACAAGGAGGAAAGTAGGTGTGTGTAACAGAGCTGACAGTGAGTGGACACAGGGATTAAAAACTCCAGCAGCACTGCTGTGTCTGATCCACTCATCACTGCAACGCTGAGAATTATCTAACACTCACTGATGTGTGGGTCCTGACCATTGAAGTACAAACTAAAAGATGTCTAACAATGTATGCAAATTAACAGGTAAAATATTCCTTGTAAACAGTAAATTCATTCATTTATTCATTGTCTGTAAGCACTTGTCCAATTCAGGGTCACAGTGGGTCCAAAGCTTATCTAAAAATACAGGCCAAAAGGCAGAAACACACCCTGAAGGGGGCACCAGTCCTTCACAGGGCAACACACGTGTGTTTTTGGAACATGGGAGGAAACCGGAGCACCCGGAGGAAACCCATGCGGACACAGGGAGAACACACCACACTCCTCACAGACAGTCACCTGGAGGAAACCCATGCGGACACAGGGAGAACACACCACACTCCTCACAGACAGTCACCTGGAGGAAACCCACGCAGACACAGGGGGAACACACCACACTCCTCACAGACAGTCACCTGGAGGAAACCCATGCGGACACAGGGAGAACACACCACACTCCTCACAGACAGTCACCTGGAGGAAACCCACGCAGACACAGGGAGAACACACCACACTCTTCACAGACTGTCACAGACAGTCACCCGGAGCGAACCCACAACCCCAGGCCCCTTGATCAATATTGAAAGCATATACTAAAATGGACAATGAGCGTAGAAACTGGGTCATTTTAATCATAGCATCATACAATAGGAGAGAAAAGCACTTGTTTTAACTTTGGATGCTTTGATAATGATTTTTTCCCCTAACTAGTTGGTTGGCTCAGCCTGGGTATGAACTGCTCAGCCAATCCATGTGCAGGAGCGAGGCAAACTAACCAATCATAACTCAGGATTGCCAGAATATGGGTGGGTTAAAAATAACGGTTCTAACTGACATCAGCGAGGGTTCAAAACGGGTGGAAGCGGGGCGTTCTAGAATCGAGTCTACTGTAGTGACACGGAATTCGATTCCGTTTACTGAATCGATTCTTTCGGAACCGTTTCCCAGAATCGATTCCCTGATGCTGAATCAGCTTTATTCTCATCTGTTCCGTAAGGAGTGACTCCAAAAGAGTTGACTGTCCTCTGAAGTAGCTGTCTCCTGTCTACAAAGAGGCTTAAATTGAGTGAATCTGATTCTGCTGCTCACTGATGAGGATCTCAGCCATGTACTAAATGTCCAAAGACCTTTATAGACACTCATTCAAATTCGATGCAAATACATTGAAAGTTTCACCATGGGTCCAGGGCCTACCTGGCAAAGTTGAGTACAGGCGAGGAACACACCCCAGAGCCCCAGAGAGAGTGCCAGTCCTTCAGGGCATCACACATTCACCCAGTCACAGACCTAGTCACTCCCACCTGTGGCTACTTTAGCAGTCACCCACACTCCAGCACACCTGCAGGAAGCCCAGGCAGAACACACCAAACTCCTCACAGACAGTTACCCGGAGGAAACCCAAGCAGACACAGGGAGAACACACCACACTCCTCACAGACAGTCACCTGGAGGAAACCCACGCAGACACAGGGAGAACACACCACACTCCTCACAGACAGTCACCTGGAAGAAACCCACGCAGACACAGGGAGAACACACCACACTCCTCACAGACAGTCACCCGGAGGAAACCCACGCAGACACACCACACTCCTCACAGACAGTCACCCGGAGGAAACCCACGCAGACACAGGGAGAACACACCACACTCCTCACAGACAGTCACCCGGAGGAAACCCAAGCAGACACAGGGAGAACACACCACACTCCTCACAGACAGTCACCTGGAAGAAACCCACGCAGACACAGGGAGAACACACCACACTCCTCTCAGACAGTCACCCGGAGGAAACCCACGCAGACACAGGGAGAACACACCACACTCCTCACAGACAGTCACCCGAGGCAAGGGTTGAACCAAGGCCCCCTGACAATAAAGCGGTTTGACAGCGACTCTTTCTGCAGCACCACCGTGCCACTCTCTGTCCTCAGTGATGTTCATTAGGTCTCTGTTTCCTCACAGTGGGACCTCAGTGTTGTAACAGTTACAGACTTGAGAAAGCAAGCTGTAGGTGAAGAGCATTCAGCTATGTTCTGAAAGAAACCAGAGAAGAACAGGTGGGTAGGAACAGTGTTCCAGAGTTTACACTAAAAGCGATCCCACCCTGGATGCAGAGCCTAGAGGGAAAAACAGGGAAGGACTGATGAATGTGTGAATAAGGATCTCAGTTACTTAGTGTGAAGGAGAGGGATGATCTGAAGATGGAAGAAAGCAATCTTAGCAACTTTTTTATGTGACAATTAAATGATAGCGTGGGTTCTAAGACTATTATAATGATGAGCTTGGGCAGAGGATATAATACAATCTGGGATTTTCAGTGAGTGCAATCAAACTTTCTTTAAGGGGGTGGGGCTGGAGAAGCAATTAGCATCACTTCTGATTTTTTATTGTTTCATTAAAAAAATGGTTGCCATCCAAGACTTTAGAACTGGTGGTGGGAGGATGTAGATAATGAAGATTAGCGGGCCGAGGACTGAGCCCTGAGGGACGCCATAGGAGAAACTACATGGAGCTGTCTTATGCCTGTGAATAGACACAACTGATGTCAATATGACGTTGACAAGGTCACGGCATGTGATGTAAATGCACAAGAGAACAAGTGTTCATATTATCCACCTGGAAGGCCACAGCATATTCAAGCTAGAAAGATTAGAGATGAGAGGGAAATTAGATTAAATTAATTTCACTTTAAATTTCAGCTTGCTTTAAGATTCATTGTGTGACGTTATTTGTATTTCTGCTTTGTTCTAGTGTCTGTTTATAAACGTTTGACGGGTATTCAAATGAATCGAATCGTGTAAACAGCTCGATTCATTTGAACGTGTGATTCGGTTCGTGTGATTCACTAAGAAGAGCCGCTTTAAAAAGAACAAGTGGCTCAGGCGCACGCACATTCTCTCTCTCTCTCGTTTGCGCGCGTGCACTCAAAGATCAAAGCTAAGAGTGCAGGGCGCGAGAGTGGTGCTGACGCCTGGCGCGTGCAGTGCATTCAGCGGATTTTAAGAGTCGGCCACCTGACAGTGACGCTTTAATCTTTTTTTTTCTTTTACTCCACGCTCTGCTCGGACTTCGCCGTGGTCACCTTCGTTCCCGCCGTGGACGGACTCTCTCTGACGGACACGCGCTGCGAAGGAAGGAGCACGCGCGCGGAGGGCTGTTTTTTATTTTTATTTTTTTGTTTGATGCTGAGATGTTAACTCACACGGAGGAGACTGCGCGCGTGGCTGCGGTTTGAGTGTGCGACCCTCGCGCTCGAGGCAGTACGAGGCAAGTGAACGGGGGTGGGCTGCTTTGCTTTGCTTTTTTCTTTTGCCTGTTATGATGGGGTTTGGGGGTTCGAGCTGCTGTTGTTCACAGATGCGTTTTACATTTCTCACTCTCAGTGGAAAGCGCGTGCGTTTCCACTGCGGTGAGGCGGCACATCCTGCTGTAGACCGATGGCCGTCATATGCACGAGGCGTGCGGTGTGTGCAGCCCAGACCCCTGACACCCACTCTCCACAGGTGCCTTAGCTCAGAACACTGCAAGCTCTGTGATTAAAGAGGGGGGGAATATGGGAAGATCCATGGTGCACGTGCAGTATCACAGACAAGAGATGGTTTCAGGGAAAAGCTGCTGTCTGCTGCAGGCACTGGATACTGAGAGGATGCTGATCAGTGCTTGAGAGCTTAGAAACATTCCACAGACAAGAACCAGAGGTCTGTCTGCCATTTCCAGACCCTTCCAGACTTCTTCAGTCATGGCTTGACTATATCTTAATTATTAATAATATAATAATAGCCTTTATTTCATTCAGTAACAGTAAATCAGACATATCCATAAAAACAAAACCTTCTGACTGTACAGGAGCACTTTGTAGTTCTACAATTACAGACTGTGGTCCATCTGTAGCTATGCATAACTCGTGAGCCCCTTTTGAGACTGATTTTCAGTAGTCAGGACCTCCACAGAGCGTTGGATCATTCACAGCGCTGCAGTCACAGTGTGGATCAGACACAGCAGTGCTGCTAGAGTTTTTAAAGCTCTCAGTCAGTGCCGGACTGAGAACCAAAAACATCCAGCCGACGGCGTCCTGTGTCACTGATGAAGAACTAGAGGACGACCGACACACACTCTGCAGCGACAGATGAGCTACTGTCTCTGACTTTACATCTACAAGGTGGACCAATGAGGGAGGAGTGTCTCACAGAGTGGACACAGGGTTTAAAAACTCCAGCAGCACTACTGAGTGATTCACTCGCACCAGCACAACACACACTAACACACCACCACCACTTCAGTGTCACTGCAGCGCTGAGAATGATCCACCACCACATCACACCTGCTCTGTGGGGGTCCTGACTATTTAAGGACAAGGTAAAAGGACGCTAACAAAGTATGCAGAGCAACAGGTAGAGCTGGTAAAATTGAGAGTAGAAACACCGTCCTTGCGTTTCTGAACCGTCCACGGCTCTGTTTGTAGTTCTGGACACTTCAGACATTCCTTCAGTTTTTACAGCTTCGTATAAACGATGGAGTCTGTGGAGCATAACATCATCAAGTGTTTTAACAACAGAGAAGTGATTTCAAACTTCTGGACTCTTTGTTTCTGGGGAAATGAGTCTGAAAAAGCTGTTCAACTGGGCCTTAGTCATTCGTTCCTTTAAAAAAAATATGGTCCTTCAGTGGCTCATAATTAAAGACAGTGCTACTGTGCATTGTAATGCTTCAAAGGTTTTTGGGATTGATGGGAAATGTGTTATGCACTAAAAAGGGTTCTTCTGTTGTTAGAAATAAGGGGATCATAACAATAGAAGAACTTGGTTTGCTGCTGTTTAGAGCCATACTCGACATCTCCTTTTTTAAGCTGACGAGTGGTTTCTGCAGGCAACGAACCATGGTTCTAATCATAACCATTACCTTTAATTAAGAACCCTTTAAGAAGCATCGCAGGGTGTTTTACTTGCTCCGCAAAACTGATGCTTGGTGGTGGCGAGTGAGTGAGTGACGGTGTTTACTTTTAAAAGTGTTTTCTGTTATTATTTTATAAAAATAACCAGTTTCACCTTTACAGTTTTACACTGTTTTTTTTTACAGTGATATTATATTTAAAAACATGTGTTCTATGTTTATACATAGAATGGTTTATCCATTGCATGTTGATTTTGTTTTTACCTTAATATCATTGTTTTTACCTTAATATCACTTTCAGCTGCTGCTATTACTTTTTGAAATGTATTACTCTTTTGGCTTTGTCCATCCATCCATCCATTATCCACCGCTTATCCGGCTTTTGGCTTTGTATTGATTGTAAATCACTTGAGCTGCATCTTTTTCATGAATGGTGCTGTATAAATAAAACCTATTATTATTATTATCATATTGGCAGTGTCCAAAAATAAAGGCATCTCTATTTTTCAGATAATTACTTTTTCTGAGGATTTGAAAACAGTTGCTTTTCATTATGTGACTATCTTAGAAATTGGACCTTCAGAAATGCTTTAAAAAAGACAAGGAAAAAAAAGTCTACATACATTTCTCTTAGAAATGCAGGCTTTGTTTCTACAGCATCAACACGTTGGTTTTAAAAGCACTTTTTATCAGTTCATGCACTTGCTCGTCTTATTTCCCCTGTAACACAGCAGACCTCTCTATTTGTCATTTCATTAATGAACTAAACAAAGCTCCAGTCCATTACTGACCCTGTGTGTCTCCCTCTCTCAGCTGTCACTTCGCCGATGGGCATCAAATCAGCGCGGATCATCTAAATGAAGTTACTCAGCCATGCAATGTTCCTGGAAGGCTGTGATTCTGCTCGGCTTGGCGTCCATCGCCATCCAGTACACAGCAATCAGAACGTTAACCGGAAAGACCTTTCAGCTTTGCCCCGTGCCCAGCGCTCTGAACTGCAGCCAGGGGCCCGAGGGCGAGGCGCTGGGAGGGTTGTGCGAGGAGTTTCCCTACTACTTCTACAACAACAACAACAACTCCAAGAAGGTCCACATCCTCATTCTGGCCACCACTCGCAGCGGCTCCTCCTTCGTGGGCCAGCTCTTCAACCATCACTCGGACGTTTTCTACCTGTTTGAGCCTCTTTATCATGTCCAGGCCACTTTGATCCCTCACTTCACTCACAGCAGGAATGCGGCTGACCGCAGAGTGATGCTGGGGGCCAGTCGGGATCTCCTCCGGAGCTTGTACGACTGTGACCTCTACTTCTTGGAAAGCTACATCAAGCCCCAGCCTGCTAACCACACCACGGACAAGCTGTTCCGCAGAGGGGCCAGCAAAGCCCTCTGCTCTCCGCCGCTGTGTGACGCTCTGAGCCCCACCGAGGCATACCTGGAAGAAGGGGAGTGCATCCGGAAGTGTGCCTCGCTCAACCTGACCCAGGCAGCTGAGTCCTGCAGAGAGAGGCGCCACGTTGCCATTAAAACAGTGCGTATACCCGAGATCGGGGACCTCAGAGCGCTCATCGAGGACCCTCGTCTGAACCTGAAGGTCATCCAGCTGGTCCGGGACCCACGAGGCATACTGTCGTCACGCATCGAGACTTTCCGAGACACCTACCGCCTATGGAGGATCTGGAGAGCCACCGGACGCAAACCTTACAATCTGGATTTGACCCAGCTTAGCACCATCTGCGAGGATGTCCTCCGGTCCATCAGCACCGTCTCCAGCCGGCCCCCTTGGCTGCGGGGCAGGTACATGCTGGTAAGGTACGAGGACCTGGCCCACAACCCACTCCTAAAGACCAGGGAGATTTACGATTTTCTGGGCCTGTCCATGGAGAAGAGCGTGGAGGAGTGGATCCGCAACAACACGAGGGGCAGCAACGATGTGTCGGCCAAGCACAAGTACGGCACGGTCAGGGACTCGGCCGCCAACGCCGAGATCTGGAGGCTCAAGCTGTCGCACGAAATCGTGGACCACACGCAGACAATCTGTCAGCAGGTCCTGGAGGAGCTGGGCTACAGAGCCGTCAACTCGCCCGAGGAGCTCAAAAACATGTCCCTGTCGCTGGTGGAGGACAAAAGCTTTGTACCTTTTTTGTAAGCAGAATGATCACACACATGCACAACTATTTTTCTACATTTCTACTGATGCCTTAATCCTTCGAGTCATGTCCAACATATTTGCACTATCGGCTCAGAGGCTCGCTCGACGAACAGCACAAAAAAACCCCAACAAAACAAACCAAAATAACGTGATCACACGACGATCAGGAGGTGAATCACGGCCCACTTTTAGAAACCTACTGATTTACTAACAAACACCATCTGATTCATTTGTTCTGTATCTGGGCCTGTTTCCTTGGTAAAAAGGTGGAGGTTTGTGGGTGGAGGACCAAAAGTATTCTCCAGAAAACACATGCGCTAAATAGAAAAATGGTAAAACACCATGCAATAAACTTGTGAATGTTGCAGCCACTTGATTTCTGAGTTGTTGTTTTTTTTCAGGAACACAGCACTTGATCAGAGAAACAAATATATACTGAATTCAAATGACATTAACACAGCTATGATTTTATATTTGTCTTTATCCTCTTTTTCAGTTCAGTTTAGTATTATTTAATGTTACATTCAGTACCCAGCTTGGCTACATCCTTCTTTCAAATATTCAGGAATGACCTGACAGCAGTACATAGAATGCAGAACATAAAATGCAGGTCCTGACCTTGAATGAATGAATGAATGTGAGTGAGTTTGACTGTGTACAGTACTGTGCTAAATTTTTAGACACTGTTTTTCCGAGCACCAATTCTGTTATAGATCTTTATTACGATTATATAGATATTATTTACGATTTCTGCATTGAATCAATACAAAAACATTTTAGATTTTTCTTTGCCAATAATAATAATAATAATAATGTTACAAAAAATGTGTCTGTAAAGAAAGCAACTTACTAAAGAGGTTATGTTAAAAAAACAAAAATCAAATAAAAACATAGTAAAAGGCTCCTGTGTTTTTGACTGAAAAAGAAGTGACAATCCAACTTTAAAAAAAATAAATTAATTAAAAAAAATCTTTAGCAGATTCTCCAAGACGCTCAGTAAAAATAACCATTTAATTTCTTTATAAAGCTGTATGAACTTTATCTAGGACTAATATTTACGATTTAAAAGAAAAAAGAAAATGGCCACCACATATGATACTGACTTTATTGCTGTTTACAGCACTTTGTTGTCTTTTCCTTTAAAGTAATAAAGAATTAATTCCATTTTGAAGTAACATTTTTGGCACAGTACTCTATTTATGTGTGTGTTTGTGTGTGTGTGAGAGAGAGAGAGAGAGAGAGAGAGATGTCAATTCCATGAGGTGCTTTGCATCTAAAATAAATTAAGCACTGAACAGGAAGCATTTAAACTTTCATTAAACCATGTACCTCTTGAACAGGAGGCGAATCCTGGTCGTTGTTGACTAACATGATAATGCCCTGTCATTACAAAACACCATCAGGTTCATTTGATTCAGCACCTGCGCTCGTTTCCTTGATAAAAGTTTGGATGGTGGGTGGAGAACCTCAGCTACTTTCAAGCACACAGATGCACAAAGGAAAACGGATACCTAGTGTACAGTGGAGAACAGTACGCTACAGTGATCAGACCTGCAATGAAACTCAAACCCCATTTCTTTCCATGACACGGACTTAAGTTACAACGATATGCTTTAATTATATCACTGAAACTGCAAGTGTCTTTCTTTTCTTACAGTTTTGTGACCTTGCGAGGTGCAGACACGTGGTTTTTGTCTTTCTAAAGAGAAATGCCCAAATAAAAACAAATACGCATTCAGTTCACCGCACGTTCACTGCACACTCTTCTTGAAGAGTGTGCACTAGATGTTGGAACATTTCTGTGAGGATTTGGAATGTTGGATCACAAACACCCTCCAGCGCCAAGGATGGAGCTCCATCACCACAGAGAAAACAGGTTCAATGATGGTAGCGTTTAAACCCCTTGGTCGATGACCCCCAGCATTAGGCATGGCACACTTAGGCTCATTTACAGCTACTCTAGAGGGTGCCATTTCATTTTTTTCACTTGCTTTTCCATGGTGATTACACAAGCTGTGTGCGTCCACACTCGGTACCCTTTAAAGAAACTGAATTCACTGATTTTAAGAGTTGTCCACACAGTGATGGACATAGTGTGTATTAAGCATATCCACAATTTCCAGGTTTCTAAGACGGTCCCTTTAATACATTACTATTAGAAAATGGCATAAATCACCTCCTCTTTCTGTCAAAAATCTTCAAACCCCGATCTCCTCAAGAGATATAGATTGTTATTATATATAACATAATAAACAACACGGCACTCGTCTAAAATACAGAATTGCTTTAATTGTAGAATACAGCATCAATTTAGCAAAAATAGTTCTATAATAGACAAAAATCTACTTGTATATATTTCCCCCCAAAATCCAGCTCATAGTAACAGAGTCTCCAAGACGGTAGGTCACCCACCCGAATCATGAAAACGGAAAGAAACGAACTACAAAACTGAACAGCACAGTGTGAAAGAGCACAGCTGGAAGCATGCGATGCAGCAGTGTTGAGGAATAGCATGCCAAGCTTGAAAATAACCGTAATGAGCTAACAAACAAATACAGATATCAGTTAAATAATAATAAGAAGAAGAAATGGGAATGGGAGAAAGAGAAGGAGATTTCCACATGCATATCGTATAGTGTAATAAATCGGACCTCTGTGAGATGTAAACGTCGAAAGAATTCAGGAGGAAGAGAATACGTATGAGGCTCAAACCCTGAAGCCTTGTGACGGATGGAGGCACATGAACCACAGCAACGTCAGATCCCACCTCTGTAAGCAAAAATAATGCGCATGTTAAGCGCCTCTGGTGTGTTGTAAATGGGCCTGTTTCTTAGAGTAAATAAAACCACATCTTCTCCTCAGTCAGGTGTGATTGAACATCCATTACCTTGGCTTAGCCATGATCAAGTGCTGAAGAAGTGCGTGTGTGTGTGTGTGTGTGTGTTTTTCAGTTTTTACATGCAGTGTGAAGAACAATGTTATCCAAACTTTGATGAAAGATGGAGAAAGGTACGAAGTGGAATTCCACAGAACTGCATTGAATTCGTCTCTCTTCCGACTCAAAGACTAAGAAAAAACACTGCTCTTTAAAGAGGCGCTCCAGCTACAATGAAAAATTCAACCACTGGTTCATCTGTTTTAAACACACCTTCTGAACTCCTACAGCTGTGCCCCAACATGCTCTGGGTGAGATTTTCAGGTTTAAATACTCAGAACATCTGAGTGATGTACCTTGAAGGTGGCAGGAATGTTTAAACTGTTGCTACTGCTTCGGAGCCTGATAGCAACGTAACGTGACGTCTATATTTACAAGTCTCTACATGGAGCCAGCCTACGCCAGCAGTTAGCATTTCTTCATGGCGTGGTTGTACAACGTATGTGTAATGCATGCTGGGAAGTGTAGTGGGAAAACACTGATGAACAAAAACAAACGTAACGCATTAAACTGAAATGGCTGAGGGATGTAATGCTGTGCTACAGAATACTACATAACATCACATTAACGGATAACAAAACAAATATAAAGGCTAGTTTTATGGTGGAACGTCCATTAAATTAAATTAATAAAGCTGCAAAAACATATTCTTTGGTGCAATGTCAAAGACAGACCAGTTTAGATTCCAGGAGGGAGGGTTCAGTTGTGGTTCTCACGGAAACATCTCACGGAACTTGCTCATAAACCACTAACTCAGATACATATTCATTCGCATACATTCACACTCACAGTCCATCTTTAAAGCACCAATCTGGTAGAGTTTGAAGGGAACCAAATGTGGTTGTAATTTGTACAGTAGCATAGCTCCAAAGAACCTTTTTTGTCAGCTTTATTTTTAAAAAGAACACCCTTTATTTCTGTGAAGTAATCAATTTTGAACATTTCTGCATTTCTCTTATGGAGAACCCTTTTTAGTTTTTAATGATGACTCGGGATCTGAGCTGAAACTGCTGCTGTTTTGCAGCAGGACTTCACCCAGCTTTGATTAAAGCAGTTTGCATTCCCAGTGCTGGGGTTTCCAAGCCTTTCCCCTGCTCCTCCGGCCAATTAAGGGGTTGATAATTAGATGATGAGTTGAATCAGGTGTGATAAATTAGGGAAAAAGGATTAGCATTAAAAAAAAATCAAATACAAAACTTTGAACTCGTGATGCGTTCATGAACAGCTGGGAACTCCCCCATCACCAAGTGGGAAACATGTATGTGGACGCTCTCCCAACTTGCAATTCTCATTCAGAAAGTCATAACGCTTAAGGGCTCAGAAAGCAGGATTTCAGCATGTTTTAACCTTACATTTGAGTTTCTATTTGTGTTTAATAAGTTATTAGTTGGTGATATCAACAAACACTGGACAGTACTTAGATAACGGTCAAGTGAAGTCATTCTGTGCAATACTTTTCATCAAACTGCACATGTTTATGGGATTTTCATGGTACTCTAGTGGACCACAACTGCCTTCCTCCACTTAAAATAAACGAAGCACAAAAAGAGCTCAACAATTAGTTTTAAATGAACTTTGTGTATGCATCCAAAGAAGCAGTAGCCCACTTTCCCCATCTGTAAACAGCTCCAGTCGTGACTAAATTAGACATTTAGGAATGGGAAAATTTGGAACTGCCAGTGTTCATGAACGCAGCATTGTCTGTATTCAACATGGTGTTATTCTTGGACATGTACAGCCTTTAATTAAATTATACATAAATGGTCCTCCCGCAGACATACTGCATCCTATCTTTTTAAAGAATGGAGATGGATCTACGTCTCTTTTCCGTGACTCAAATAGAACAGTCCCATCCCTCAGCCGTTAAATAAAGTCCAACGAACAAACAGAATCATACAATCAACATATCAGACGAAAACCATGAGATCCCAAGGGTCAAACACACATCCCAAAGTAGCAGTCTACGCTAGCAGAAGTTGCCCTTTTGTGCCTTTTCTGATGCGAGTTATCTGGGTGGTCTTCTAGTGCGAACAGGCTCAGGGAGGTATGAGCAGATCCTCATCAAGCACAAGAGGGCAACTTCTGTCTGAACTTGGTTTACTTACTGTTTTCAAACACTTAAACCCAAGAGAGTGACCACACACCCGTTCAGACATTAACGGACACATCAAAGCAAACGGAGGAGCGGAGCTGCTAGCCGGTCTAATCAGACTTGTCTTTCTTCTTTGTCGTAACTTTCCCAGCCACCGCCGAGCCCACCGCCCCCACCCCTCCCGTTACCACGGAGACACTGCCCTTCACCAATCCCACGCCAGCCGCTGGGACACTCGTCACAGCCGTCTTGGTCAACTCGAAACTTTTGCTGCCCACCCAGGCCACACCTCCGAGGGTGGCGCCTACGGCTCCTTTGGTAAGGTTGAACAGGCCGCCCGTCACTCTCCAGACCACACCCCCCTCACTCTTCGGGTGGTCCTTGTCCAGATCTGAAAGAGACAAAAAGATAAAAGGGGTATATGTTTATTTCTGAAGGTGGGGAAGACAATTATCAACAGAGAATGACAGAATGCGTGGGTCCTTGGGGCACACCCTTGGGGCAGCCATGACCTAGTGAGGGCAGGGGGCAGGTGCTGTTTCCTCCCACAACATCAACAGTTGAGGCGCCCTTGAGCAGGTCACCTGACCCAAAAATGTCTGCCTAAATAAACAACAACTCCTCAGAGAGGAATTCCAAAATGTGTACTTTTTTTTTAAATGGTTATGAATACACTGCCTAAGGCCTAAGACCTTGCATTCTGGGGATGAGGAGGTTGTGTTTTGACAGAAACAATTGCATCTGTCTCTCTTTATGATGCTAATGTTAATTCGCTGTATTGCACCCAGTCATTCAATCCCCTACAAGAGCAATGGGTTCAGTGCAGTGACCTTGGGACTGAGAGTAATCTCATTGATCCTGAGCTCAACCAATGGATAGAAATGCTGACAGCAGTGTGCTTCAACACCCACCCTATTTTGAGTTAAGCCTTGGAGGATACACGATTGTACAAAAAAAAAAAGATTTTCCTTGGTTAAAATCTGAAGCTAATCAGTTGAAGTCATACCACAGGCTACACACCAGGGAGAATCAAGACCGAAATCTGCCCACCGGCCACACAGTCTAACAGAGACAATACGGTGTTGAGTCAAAGACCAAGAAACGTCGGGGACAGCTGTGGACTGCTGGCTTCATAATCCGGGAATGATCATCCTTTTGCTAACAGGGGAGTGTAAAATCACTAGCCCAGGGTCTGCAGCTTGGTATTTGAACTGGAGAAAATGAGATTAAAAACTTTGCTCAAGGACACGGCTGCAGCAGTTCCAGAACTCCACAGTCTCTCCGCAGATAGAAGTGAGACAGAATTTCGCTTATTTTGGAATTAACAGTCAAAGTCAAAGACACATAGGGAGCTACTTGAGTCTAACACAAATTTGCATGCAACAAGACCTCAATTAACATGCTACAGATGGTGAATGTCTGTGAGGAGTTTGATGTGATCTCCCTGTGTCTGCGTGGGTTTCCTCCGGGTGACTGTCTGTGAGGAGTTTGATGTGTTCTCCCTGTGTCTGCGTGGGTTTTCTCCGGGTGACTGTCTGTGAGGAGTGTGGTGTGTTCTCCCTGTGTGTGCGTGGGTTTCCTCCGGGTGACTGTCTGTGAGGAGTGTGGTGTGTTCTCCCTGTGTCTGTGTGGGTTTCCTCCGGGTGACTGTCTGTGAGGAGTTTGATGTGTTCTCCCTGTGTCTGCGTGGGTGTCCTCCGGGTGACTGTCTGTGAGGAGTGTGGTGTGTTTTCCCTGTGTCTGCATGGGTTTCCTCCGGGTGACTGTCTGTGAGGAGTGTGGTGCGTTCTCCCTGTGTCTGTGTGGGTTTCCTCCAGGTGCGCTTTCCTCTCACAGTCCAGACAGAGGTGTTTTGTAGGTCACTAGGCAACGAGACATTCTACAGGTGTGAGTGTGTGAAATTGTCCACAGTGTGAGGGTGTGAGTGACTGTCCTGTGATGGACTTATGCCTACGTTGGGGAAAATGAACACATTAATTAATATATTTAAGTAATATATTGTTTTCTGATGCTTCTGGAATTTTTCTAACATCCAAACATTTGTGTGACTGTGGCACTACTTTTATTGTGTAGCTGGACCCTGTTGTTCATTCCAGTTTCACAAACCTACATATTCTGTATTGTGAAAACATTGACAAATACTATACATTGTCAATTTTTTGCAGACACTTGCCGCATTCTGAAATCAAGGGCATTAATGACCAGTTCGTCATCCTCCATCTCCTTATTTGGCAGAGCACTGGATATTCTAACATTGCTATGCACACACTTTTTTTACTGACACATACTGACAGCTTGAATATATGTGACATTTAAGTGGAAATAAATTGTAGAAAGTTCCTCCTGAAGAGACATGGATAAATTATAAAAGGAATCTCAAATCCTGGTTTGTCTCAGAGTTGGATTTTCATTCCTTCATTCATTCATTGTCTGTAACCCTTATCCAGTTGAGGGTCGCAGTGGGTCCAGGGCCTACCTGGAATCATTGGGCGCAAGGCAGGGATACACCCTGCAGGGGGCGCCAGTCCTTCACAGGGCAACACACACACTCACACCTACGGACACTTTTGAGTCTCCAATCCACCTACCAACGTGTGTTTTTGGACTGTGGGAGGAAACCGGAGCACCCGGAGGAAACCCACGCAGACACAGGGAGAACACACCACACTCCACACAGACAGTCACCCGAAGGAAACCCACACAGACACAGGGAGAACACACCACACTCCTCACAGACAGTCACCCGGAGGAAACCCACGCAGACACAGGGAGAACACACCACACTCCTCACAGACAGTCACCCAGAGGAAACCCACACAGACACAGGGAGAACACACCACACTCCTCACAGACAGTCACCCTGAGGAAACCCACGCAGACACAGGGAGAACACACCACACTCCTCACAGACAGTCACCCGGAGGAAACCCACGCAGACACAGGGAGAACACACCACACTCCTCACAGACAGTCACCCGAAGGAAACCCACACAGACACAGGGAGAACACACCACACTCCTCACAGACAGTCACCCGGAGGAAACCCACGCAGACACAGGGAGAACACACCACACTCCTCACAGACAGTCACCCAGAGGAAACCCACACAGACACAGGGAGAACACAACACATTCCTCACAGACAGTCACCCGGAGGAAACCCACGCAGACACAGGAAGAACACATCAAACTCCTTGCAATCACTCGAAAGCTGGGACTGAACCCAGGCTGAGATCTACCTGCAGCACCACTGTTACTCCTGCTTATTCAAATCACTGATTCAAACAAATACGTAGATATTCTATAACTTTTTTATTTTTGTCTTTTTTACAAAGCCCTCTATAATTGGACTAAATCCATTTGGTTTGGTATCCCATAAACACAGCTAACATAACACACTGTGAAATTTGTACTGTGATTTAACACTATGATAACAATAATTGCGCACACTTAATGTTGCATTATTGGACTCTTCCTTCTGCCAGTTTCCAGTTATTACACCTACAGTTTTATATCCAGCTTCTGTTGGATGAGCATGTGTTTTGTCATCCGAACGCTGTCTCACCGCGCCAGCTGTTTCTCTGCCAAACTCAAATGAAAGCGAGACTCTGGCTCTGGCTCTGACTCTCCCTGAAACTGACTCAAATCTTTAGGCCTCGTGTGGTCAGTAATAGGCCGAACAGATGCAGCCACACAGCTCTGGAGCCAGCAGTGCAGCCTCTGCCTCTTTCCCACCTCTGGAGGGCTCTGAAACTCAGCTAGAAGTAGGATGTTTGCCTGGCATCGGTGTGAGGGCTGCGAGGAACCTGGGAAGAGCTTAAAATCACTTGATAATCAGTGAGAAGATCAGCACAGCCTTGGGGAATCTATAAACCTTGAGATCTGGTTATATCCACAGATTATTCTACAGGGGAAGGGGGGGGGCTTTATATGGATACACCTTAATGAAATGGGAATGGTTGGTGATATTAACTTCCTGTTTTTGGCACATTAGTAAATGGGAGGGGGAAACTTTTCAAGATGGGTGGTGACCATGGCGGCCATTTTGGATCCAACTTTTGTTTTTTCAATCGGAAGAGGGTCACACATCAAACTTATTGGGAATTTCACAAGAAAAATGTAACTTTTTTATATTAGTATTTTATATAAGGTATATCCATATTATATAAATTATATATTTATACATTTATATATTAAGGTGTATCCATATAAATGGCCCACCCTGTAGAGATTACGTCCAAATGTTTGTAGACGTCTCTCCGAATGAGTGATTTACGCCGTATTGCTGAGAGTGGTGTGGTTTGTTGCACACTCACAGCATGCAAAATATTAATAGAAAAGCACTGTCAATAGATTAGGACACTGGAGCATCTGCATGAGACAATGTCCAATGTCAAGTGTTGGCTAGAAGCAGGCGAGGTGATGCAGGGCACACATTGATTGTGCTGTTAACACAGCTTTCAGTCAGAAGCATGGCAAGAAGAGAATCATGTGCCATAGCAAAGAGACCTTGTAAAAGAGCGGGTCCAGATTAGCATGACGTGGGAGAGCGTGGGACGGGTGGGTGTATGTTCAGAGGGAGACAGGGTGCAGGATTATGCACAGACGAAGAGTAGGACAGGGTTACATGCAGAGGGAGATCGTTCTCATCCTATTTCTTATTTGAAAATATAAATACATATACCATCAATACTCCACCCAGCCCAAGCTGAGAGGCTTCATTAGTTGTGCTGTGAATGTGATGGGCTCAGCCTGGGTGACCGGGAAGACCGGGTGAATCTCACACCCCCCAGTGGGCTGCTGACGTGCAATTAATAGCTAGCTCCAAGCAGTGTGCCCCAGCAAGCGTTAATTACACACCATGCTCTCACCAGCCTCAGTGCGGTGGAGATGCTGAAGCACGGCTGCTGAGTAAAGAAACATGAGTGACACTATAGATCTCATAAGAACGGATGAAAAACGGATATAATTTTAATTGGACAGCTAGAAATTAAACAGTCCGGACTTCCTCAACTACTTTGTACAGAGTTCCTCTGATCACATTTGTCAATGCAGAGTGTTTTAGAAAATAATTCAGAATCATATCAGAATGATAATCTGGAAATCAAATCCTGATTCACAATTCAGTGATTTGTTCTTAAAAAGTCATAACTGAATCATATTGAGTCATAGTGATATTTACAGTTTGCTTTAAGGTCTTTAATCTTTACTCCTCACAGGTTTAGTTTTACTCATCACATGTCAGTACTGTTACTTCACGTGTAAACCTTGTATCTCCAAAACGCTCACGTATTAGGCGAGGCAAGTTCATGTATAGAGCACCTTTCATATGCAATGGCAACTCAAAATGCTTGACATAAACTGTATAGGGAAAGTAAAGAGATATAGAAGTTGTCAAAATAACTTAAACATTCTACTTTATCATACATTTATAAGTGATTCAATTTAAACATTCCCATCCATTCATAAGTCTCTTTAAACAAACCTGTCTATCCCTGGTGTCTAGTGAGGCCTACATATCACAGAACACACAGTAATGATCTAACAAAGCACCATCCTTATCAGAAGCTGATAGTCTGAGACTTTGTGAGATAACTATATCCAGAGTGTGACCATGACAGTGGGTAATCTCTGTAGAATGCTGTGAAAAAGTAAAACAATGTCCATTGTGGCACCTAGTTCCTAGACAAAATCATCCTGGGGCTGTCAAATGATGTGAAGTCATTTGGTAACAGCTTTTACTGGAAAAAAAAATCATAGAACAGAGCAGCTAGACCTCCACCTTTTCTGTGATACATTTATAAAAATAAAGCTTGGTGAAGCCACCTCAATAAATAAAATTGCAGCACTACATTCTTTTAGCAATGTTTCTGTTAAAGCAAAATGTGCAGTAATAAAATCATAATTATAATAAAGACAGTTCACGTCCTAAAATCAGATCCAATGTAAAATACAAAATAAACTCAGTGACCATCTCATAACATCTAAACTGCATATTAATGCACAACTGTTTTAAATCCAGTCGGTTTTCTACTTAGCAGCATATTTAAAAATGTAAAGTTTTGAGGTAAATTTAAATATCATCACTGTTCCTTCAAAAACATGCATCTGCAAAAGAAGCTTTACTGGTGATGGAAAAAAAACCCTATTAAGTAATTTTAGAGCATTTCTATAGGTCCACTCATCATTAAATGTTCACAGTGTGAAGGACAGCTACTGTGTTCAAATGATGTCGTGAACTAAAAATAGACAACAATGGAGATACATGTTTTGGACTGGAAAAGCAACAATATATTGGTTGGGCTAGCAGCTAAGTTAGCTTATTGCGCTAAAGGCTAATACCACAGCCAAGGCTGGCCCTAAACTTCATTCAACTTCTCCCTTAGAGTCCCTTCAGAAAGATCAAAAATCTAAAACATTTCTATTAATCCAAAAAGCCTTACAGACTGGTTTTCACATATTTTGTTTCAGGAAGTGGGTACGCCATATTGTTATAGCTAAACCTTTGCCCTCATGTTGCCTGGCAACAATACTCACTGTAAATAAACTACACTGAGTAGTGAAAGGATAGTTTATTTTGAAGATGTTTTTGTAAATATACGTATTTATGAATTGTTTATAATTTATGATTCTGTCTGACATTTGACATACTGCAGATTGGCTACATTTATAGTATTTGACCTATACTCTCCGTTTTTATCTTTCTGATAAATAGTGGAATGGGAGAGATTACAGGGTCCAAGCTTGTTTGTCCCAGCACACACCAGTTCTCAATCGCTGCTGGGAGGTTCGGGTGGACAGACGAGAGGTGGAAATGGAGGACAGTGTGGATTGTTCTAGGGGTTTTGTCATCTCCGGTCGTCTTCCGTGGCACACGTCCATTGTCTGCAGCTCCTAACTAGACTATTTTATGCCAATTAAAGTGGCATCATTTGTGCTCTGTTGATATTCAAGGATATGTAACAGCTTCTAATTAAGAAACAGAAAATGTATCACAATGGTGCAGAAACAGAGAAAATGGACGTGAAGCGGAAAGTCAAATTAGAAGTGAAGAAACTGTTATATTATTAGCATAAAATAGATAATAAGATCAGGAGTAATGATATAAAAATGACAAGTGAACGGGATTAGATCTATGGCTGGCTGCAGAGGGAGAGATAATAAATCTATCAGATTAGAAGGCTGAGGCTATGACACTGTGAACTCTTTTTATTCAGGCTTTGAACAGACTCCCTCTTCAGGTGTAGATAGAGTCTTCAGAACTGAAATCAAAAGAGACGCTTACCAGATAATATCAGTAAAATGAGGTGGTTCACTGAGGCGGTACACTGTAAAAAAATTGCTGTAAATTTACAGCGAGTCTGCTACAGTATTTTACTGTAAATCACAGTATTTACAGTAAATTATTGTATTATTCAATTACAGTAATATGCTGTAAATTTTAAATACAGTAGTGTTCCTGTAAAAATACAGTAAATGCCTGGGAACTCTGCTGCCAGTATTTTACTGTAAAATTTACAAGACATTTTTTACAGTGTACCTTTTGCTGTCGCTGTGGTGGTAAACATTCTGTAGCTTTAGTTAGGGAACACAATTGTACCTTATTCTATTATAAGTATAGATTGTAAAATAGTATTGTTTCCTGCTCCCCATTTCATCTCCAGGACGTTTTTGTTTACATTATTTTACGCCATGTGTAAGCCTTGGTCTGTTGTAATAACTTTTTCTGAGAGTGAAAGCTAAACTTCTAAACTTGTTCAGCAGTTAAGTGGTCTATAGTGCATGGAAAAATACCTCTACCCTGGGAAAATCTTGCTTATTGTTCCTGTGGCTAAATGTAAATCACATAAACAGCTGAATGATGTTCAACCTGTAGCTTTACCATCACCGATAATGGAGGTGTTTGTTGAGCCTCATCATTAAGGATCTGATGCAGTTCACATAGATGCTACTGTTACTCTGTGGAATCTTTTTTTTTACTGATATCTTAAAGTACAAAACCATACGCAACTGTCTGTGGACTGTTTGTGCAGACAACAGCAAGTTAAGGACAAGGGCTTCTTATCTCAGCCTTTTCTCTCTTGTGCTGGCTCAGAGCAGGGTTGTGTTTTGTCTCCTCTGTTGTGTATCCTTTACACAAATCATTGCAGAAGTCAATATCAGGACAGATACATTCTGAAATTTGCTGCCAACAATAAAGCCCTCAGGACAACAACTGGTGATAAGCTGACCTTTAGTGAGACTACAGATAGAAAATGTAAAAACAAAAGGCAGCAGAGACTGCAATTCTGACCAAGGTTAAAGATGTTTATTGTGGACAGGAAAAATCACAAGCACTTTTTTTTCTGATTGGCTGGTGTGGGAACTTAAGTGTCCAGAATAAGAATAATTTCAACAATATTGTTCAGGCAGCAGGTAATGTTCAAACTCCCTCAGCAAGAGTTTTGCAGACCATCCATTAAACCACGTGTTTCAGCTTTTCTTTCCAAGCAACGATTTAGGTTCCCATTGGTTTAAAAGCAATAGATGGAGGAATTCTTTTATACCCAAGGTTACAGGGTTATTAAATCTGTGAGGTACATAGTTCTAGATTAGGTTTATGTGGAATACGGGGTTTTTGAGGATGTTGTTTATATTTGTGGTTTTGTATTACATCATCAATGTCCAAAGAAAAACATGCATCTAGTTTACTTTGTCAATCGAACACAGCAGCTGTCCTTCACACTGTGTGAAAATTACATGATGAATGGACCAAGAGAAAAGCTCAGAAATCCATCTTTTTATCTTGACTTTCTTTGAAACTGAAAAATATTTTCCACTGTGTACTGTTTTAAATATTCACGGTTTTATTTCAACAGTGACAGAGTGGGCCATTTATATGGACATTTATATGTCCCACATTAGTATATGGGAGGGGGGAAACTTTTCAAGATGGGTGGTGACCATGGTGGCCATTTTGAAGTCGGCCATTTTGGATCCAACTTTTGTTTTTTCAATGGGAAGAGGGTCATGTGACACATCAAATTTATTGGGAATTTCACAAGAAAAAAAATGGTGTGCTTTGTTTTAACGTAACTTTTCTTCTTTCAAGAGTTGTTTACAATTTTCTGACCACTTATAAAATGTTGGATTGTCAATGCAACCCTCTTCTCCCACTCTTCACACTGATAGCAACACCGCAGGAGAAATGCTAGCACAGGCTTCCAGTATCCGTAGTTTTTCTTGTGAAATTCCCAATAAGTTTGATGACCCTCATCCCATTGAAAAAAAACAAAAGTTGGATCCAAAATGTCCGACTTCAAAATGGCCACCATGGTCACAACCCATCTTGAAAAGCCCCTCCCCACCCTCCCATATACTAATGTGCCACAAACAGGAAGTTAACATCACCAACCATTCCCATTTTATTAAGGTGTATTCATATAAATGGCCCACCCTGTAGTACACCTGGCTGCAAAGAAACTACCCTCTTGGGCACAATTAAATTTGGTGTGAGTGTGTGAGTGAAGGGGTGAGTGTGTGATGCCTTGTGATGGTCTGGCGCCCTGTCAGGGGTGTGTTCTTGCCTTGTGCGAAATGATTCGGGGCAGGAACAGCACCCATCGTGGCCCTGGTCAGGATAAAGTGGTTACAGAAGATGAATGAATGAATGAATGTTTAGAGTGGAAGCAATTTCTGAGGCAAACAAAGCACCAAATACATGACTGTGAGACTGACTGGACCGAACTGTCCTTTTCATTCAGTCTAATCACAATCTGGAAAGGTTCAGTTGCAGTGCAAGACACAGACAGACAGGGCTGGGGTAACAGGTGAAAGATGACACAGAGAGAGAGAGAGACAATGATACAGGAGTCGGACCAGATCTGAAAGAAAAGCACTGTTCTTCGGGGACTACTTTGCCTTACAAATGCACGTCCCTCCAACCTGCCATGAATGCATTTTATACATCCTCAAAATACTCTCAAGCCTATATTAAAACCACATCTCAGGAGGCAGGCAGTGTATTCCTAACCATGTCATGTAATAGCTTTATTTTAGTGTCATTAAACTCTTCAGACATCTGGTTCCATTCAGCACCTGTGAACAGTTCTGAGCACACCCTGAACAAATGTCTTCTTTTAAACCATTAAATAACGTGCTGGACTTCCCCTTTAAACAGTTCTTGTCCACCCCTGTTTACAATCGAAAAAAAATACAGGGCCGTAGCTCATTCTCAATAAAACGCAGGACCGTAATTCCTCACCTTTATGGCTGGTTTGGGTCTCGAGAGAAAGCCCTCCTTTGGCTCTTCGTGTCCCACAGCTCTGTAATTATTTAACATGCCCAGGCTCCAGAGAGGAATTCTCCAGCTTTACTCCTCAGACAAAAAAAAAAAAAAAAAAAAAAAAAAAAAACACCTGGCCATTTCCTTCACAGCCTGGAGTGACCAATTTGCTCCCTCTGACAGGAACCTTACAGATCGATCTAATTCTGCAGCAAAGCGGAAAATGTCACTATGCCTTCAAATGGGCGCTGCAGAAACACTGGCATTTGAAGGCTCTGATGAAAAGGTCAGGATATTCCAGTAGGTGTTTTTCTGTCTAAGGACAGAGTCAGAGATGGAGATATTTCTGACGTTGGGTGCAAAACGACAGGAGACGCGTTGCGTGGCGACAGCTTTCGATTCAGTAATGAGACAAAAGCCATGCATAATCTACCCCTTTTCCACAGTGAAACAGAGTCCTGGTCTTAATGAAACGTCGGTGGGCAAAATACCACAAGTATCAAACAACACAGCAGTGCTCTCCCCCTCTCAGCCCTGTTCAGAACGTTTGCTGGATTTTGCCCCTTTTAACTCAGTTATCTTACTCTATGTAAGAAGAGGAGCAGAATCAGAATGGCTTGTTTATTCCCATTTTGCACAGAAAACTGACTGGACTTTTTTCACAGTGTGTGAGTTGGTGGGCTCTAGATCTACACGTTAATGTACACTCGCATGGAACATTCATTCATTCATTATCTGTAAGCGCTTATCCAGTTCAGGGTCGCGGTGGGTCCAGAGCCTACCTGGAATCATTGGGCGCAAGGCAGGAATACACCCTGGAGGGGGCGCCAGTCCTTCACAGGGTAACACATACTCACACATTCACTCACACACTACGGACACTTTTGAGTCACCAATCCACCTACCAACATGTGATTTTGGACTGTGGGAGGAAACCGGAGCACCCAGAAGAAACCCACGCAAACACGGCGAGAACACACAACACTCCTCACAGACAGTCACCCGGAGGAAACCCACACAGACACAGGGAGAACACACAATACTCCTCACAGACAATCACCCGGAGGAAACCCACACAGACACGGGGAGAACACACCACACTCCTCACAGACAGTCACCCGGAGGAAACCCGCGCAGACACAGGGAGAACACACCACACTCCTCACAGACAGTCACCAGGAGGAAACCTACGCAGACACAGAGAGAACACACCACACTCCTCACAGACAGTCGCCCGGAGGAAACCCACACAGACACAGGGAGAACACACCACACTCCTCACAGACATTCACCTGGAGGAAACCCACGCAGACACAGGGAGAACACACCACACTCCTCACAGACAGTCGCCCAGAGTAAACCCACACAGACACAGGGAGAACACACCACACTCCTCACAGACAGTCGCCCGGAGGAAACCCACACAGACACAGGGAGAACACACCACACTCCTCACAGACAGTCACCCGGAGGAAACCCGCGCAGACACAGGGAGAACACACCACACTCCTCACAAACAGTCACCTGGAGGAAACCCATGCAGACACAGGGAGAACACACCACACTCCTCACAGACAGTCGCCCGGAGGAAACCCACACAGACAAAGGGAGAACACACCACACTCCTCACAGACAGTCACCCGGAGCGGGCATCAAACCCACAACCTCCAGGCCCCTGGAGCTGTGTGACTGCAACACTACCTGCTGCACCACCGTGCCGCCCCTGCACTGAACATAATGTGCTATAAACATAATAATATATTCCCTTCAAAGCCTCTAACACTTGGGTACCTGTTCACTCTCAGAAGTTCTGTCACCATGGTGGTCTCCTTAAGGGAACACATTCAGTGCTTTAGTTAGGAACACAATTGTACATCATCTAAAATGAAACTTTGCAAATATTAAAAATATTTCCCTCTCCGTCTAGAGAAGAGAATATAATGTACACTTAGGGAACACAACTGGATTTTACCCTGCTATTGTACCATTAAAGGTACATTTACACTGTACATTTAGTGACAATAACGTCCCTGTACTGTACATGTTTTTCTGTGAGTGCATGGACCCTGTGTGCTGTTTTGTTCCTGAACATGGGAATTAAAAATAGCTTCTTCAGTGCTGAGATACACCAAGGGAGCACAGTAAGCAACTGAAGACCACTGAGGCTTTGCCATCACTCAGGAGTAACACTGTCTCTCTTCATTTCCTTTTCCCACTCACTTGTCCTGACCGATCTTCTTCCTTCAATCTCTCTCTCTCTCTCTTTCTGTAAATCTAAGTGCCAAGTGAGGAGCATAATATTTTGGCCATTAGTTCTCTGCACTCTCTCTCTCTCTCTCTCTCTCTCTCTCTCTCTCTCTCTCTCTCTCTCTCTCTCTCTCTCTCTCTCTCTCTCTCTCTCTCTCTCTCTCTCTCTCTCTCTCTCTCTCTCTCTCTCTCTCTCTCTCTTTCACCCTCTTGCCCTCTGTCTCTCTCTCTCTTTCACCCTCTTGCCCTCTGTCTCTCTCTCTCTTTCACCCTCTTGCCCTCTGTCTCTCTCTCTGTCTCCTGTTTGCAGTAAATCTAAGCGCCAAGTGAGGAGCATAATATTTTGGCCATTAGTTCTCGGCACTACAGAGAGATGATGTGGGTTTTGAGATGGAGCTGTAAATTCAGTGTTGGGGTTGATTTATTCACTCAGCCGGTGGTCTGCCTCTCACTCTGGGATGCTCAGGGTTCTGACTGGTCAGGAATAGATCTTCAGCCTCAGTCAGGCAGGTTTAAATCTCACACACACACACACACACACACACACACATATACAGTGTTTGGAGAAATGATATGAAGTAGCCTGCGCTGTCATTTTAATTTACAGCTTCCCAGTGTCCTAGTCATTCTTTGAAGTCTGTGAGGTGTGAAGAAGACGTGTGCATTAGAATCGTTTAAAACATTTATCTGCAGACAGACTGCTCCTCTGTAGCGGAAAACAAAGATACCAAACTTTTAAATGCTAGTGTGTGTGTTTCCAAATGTTCCCAATACCCCTCACAACATGGCTGCATAATAACACACATTTATATCACACAGAATGTACATGTGCTGAGTTTTGTGACCTCACAAAAACCCTGAGTCCAACTTCAGTTTCCAATTAAATGTGTACAGCTTGTACAATCCCACTGAAAAGCTTTGGAGGAGCTATATTCCCAAACCATCCTGTTGGGAAGGGTGAGCATGCCATTAAAACCATGTTCCAACCTGTAGTGAGAAGCTTTCCCTGAATATTAGAAGGGGTTACTGTAGCAGAGAGGCACAGACTCCCAGCTAATACCCTTCACTTCAGAGGAAATGTTGAATGAGGCTATTTCTACAAATGCTTGGTCAGATATGGGCCAATGTACATCGACCCTTAGCTTCAGTGCAGAATATAGAAGCAAACCAACATGTGTCAGCCCACTACCATCATCTTTTACATCCTCTTATCAAGAAGGACAGTTAATTATTAGTAAAAGAGGGCGAGAAAGAGAGTGAGAGAGAGAGAGCGAGAAAGAGAGAGAGTGAGAGAGAGAGAGCGAGAAAGAGAGAGAGTGAGAGAGAGAGAGAGAGAGGGCGAGAAAGGGAGTGAGAGAGAGAGAGAGAGAGGGCGAGAAAGAGAGAGAGAGAGAGAGAGAGAGAGAGAGAGAGAGAGAGAGAGAGAGAGAGAGAGAAAGAGAGAGAGAGAGAGAGAGAGAGAGAGAGAGCGTGAGAGAGAGAGAGAGGGCGAGAAAGAGAGAGAGAGAGAGAGAGAAAGAGAGAGAGAGAGAGAGAGAGAGGGGGCAAGAGAGAGAGATAGAGAGAGAGTGAGAGTGAGGGTGGGAGAGAGGGTGAGTGAGAGGGGGTGAGAGAGAGACAGATAGAGTGAGAGAGAGAGAGAGGGCGAGAGAGACAGACAGAGTATTATAAGGCTTTTGTAAACTGCTCCTAAACCAACTTCATTTCACAGCTCAAAGCATTTCAAGGAGAACACTAACAGCCCCACAGCTATAGTAACAGACACTTGTAGTAATGACATTTTTCTCTTCCTATTTAACCACGTTCAATTCTCCAAGTCAAAGACAAAAGGGGCCCTCCACACTGATACCCAGCCCTCCTGTGACCCACCTGGGACCTGAACCTTAATCCAAGCTATTGAGCGCCTTTGTGTGCTGCTGAACAATGCCTTTACTGAGCATGCTCTCAGGAGACTGTATCCACATAAACAACAACAACAACAACAAAACTCGCGTGAGAATCTGCCGTAGAAGAGTAAAGTCGTCCAGAAATCTCACATTGAGCAAAGCTGTTGTGAGAGTATCCTGTAACTCAACTGCCCCCTGTGGGAACTTCACAGTCACTGGGATTAAAAAAAAACTGTTAAATTACAAACTCTGGCAGCACAAGCAAAGGCAGAATCCTGACTGCAATAAGATATCCGCTACAAACAATAGAGGCCTGTTCATGCGCTCAGGGACATGAGGGCTAAAATAATGGCCTAGATGTGGCGAATCTAGAGGGACAAATCTCTGACAAGAGGGGCCTTTTTGTTCCCACTTTCTACACGAAGCCCACTATCTTGGCAGCTATTGAAGTGAGTCTACTCTCTCTGCACACAAAATTAATCTGTACTGGCCATAAGCCAGGCATCCATCTAAAGCGTGATATTCATCGGTTTCTCGGGCAAATAAAGTTTCCTAATTCACAGTCCATAGATGGCCCCTATCAGTGATGTGTGATGGTCAGTGATGTGTGATGTTTCCTGTGATGTCACCCGTGCACCATTATGGCAGTATAGTCAGTGAGGAAAGTACATTATTTTAATATCAGGCAGCAGTGAGAGCACTAAAACTGGATATTACCAGCCATTTTGTGCAGGTTATGAGTGTGTTTAGCTGCAAATCGTTCCCAAACTATACACCCCCTGAATGCCACGGCTGGGTGCAGGATTTGTTTACATTTCCACTGAAGGACTGTGAGAGACGAGGTAAACCGGCTGTAATTGAGAGTCGTTCTCTCGTTAAAGATTACTCTCGTTAAAGTAGGTTTGTCCAAACGTAGCTAGTGTGGCTGCAGGTTTTTGTTCTCGATTAAAGAGAAGACTGACTGATTAAACGAGTGGAATCAGGTGTGCTCTCCTTGTGGCGAGGGTCTTGAACATAGCCGCCATCTTGAAAACCGCAATTTTGGATCAAGGGCAAGTTTTTCCCAATCGGAAGGTGGTCATGTAGCGTATCAGAGAAGACGAGAAATGTATCAGGAATCGATTGCTGCAAGGTTTGCGATATCTCTTGTGACTCAAATGTTACCAAAACAGCACTGTTCATTAGAGGCTCATTACAGACTCGACAAAACCCTGAATTCTCAGCGCTACAGGAAATGGTGTTCCCACCAATTCTGACCGAAGATGGCACAATCAATGTCTGAGACAGTTGTGGACTTCTTTGATATGTTATATGACTACCCACCTTCCCGTTGGGAAAAACTTGCCCTTGACCCAATATGGCGGCTTTCAAGATGGCAGCCATGTTCCAGAAAGTATGCCCCTCACCCATTACTTGCTGGGGTATTCAGATGTTTCCCTTTTGTTTCTGAAATAAAATGTACATTTAAAAAACCAACAAAACTATATCGTGCGGTCTTAATTATGGTGCTGTCTTTTTATGGTATTATTTCTTGTATTAGTTATATACAGCCCTAAAGATGAAGCAGAAATTAACAGAGGATTTTACGAATTTAAAATCTTCCCTATTGGTAACGTCTTTAATATTTTCACTGTGGGAATTAGTACTACGATCTTGCACACAACACGATCATATTTTGTTCACTGGATGAACGGAAATGAGCAAAAAGAAAATGCCCAGAGTTTAAAAGTTCCAGTAAAGCTTTGGCCACAGTTGACAGCCAAAATGGCGGCAACAACAAACCAAATCATCTGTCAAAGACCGATTGACACTGTTTTGTGACATCACAAATAACAACCTCCTTCAGCCTAGTCATCTCATTTCCTATGATAGTAAGGAAGGGGCCATCTTTGTTTACTTTGTTTTAGAACTTCCGGTGAGACAGCGGATCCCTTCATGACGATTACACACACAGTGGCAATAAACACATACAAACATACATGTGATCATGAATATTTTACATTATTTTAGTTACTGACATATATAAGTATGAATTAAAATGAAAATAGTTGCTTAATTTGCTTTATAACTGACAATTTTATTAAATTGACGGAAAAACCCGAGCTCGCTACGGAAATTCTTGAATGCAACCGTGATGTCACTGGTGGACAACTGCTGAACAACGCCACGGTAAAACACCGTTATGACTGACTGTTATGACAGTATCCAGCTAGCTAAATAACCAACATAACTCAAATTTAGAGGTACCGTTATTCTTGTAAATGTGATACTATAAACCTCCGTAATGCAGCTACGTAGCCGAGTATAATCTGAGCCACCGAGTTTAGCAAGTCAAGCTAACGTTAACTAACACCAACTAAAACAGGCGAAGTAAGTGATCTTACCCTGTTTACCTCCATGTTACAGAGGCTCTTGAACACCTTTCGTTGCTTTCCTTACATGCCCATATTGTTGGAAAAGCGCCAGTGAAATGAGCTACAGATAACGGAGTGAACGGATGGTCCTTTCCAAAGTGGCCGTTTAAAGTTTACAAATTTAGTCAATTTTCTGGATATTTTGTGATCTTTGGGCCATTTGTGCATGGATGTCCCACTGTACATTGAATTATTGCAGCCAAAAACAACACACCTTTTCGTAATTTTGCATTAAAGTGCAACTTCTAGAGTTGTTGTCCACCATCTACGTCACAGGCAAGACGCCTATTAGAGTTTCTGAACACCGTTGGGGGGTGGGGTTAAACCTTATTCCTTGAATTACTAAAAAATAACTTGTTTTCTGACTATCAATAAACACAAGTTAGGAACTCAAATTCCACTGTATTTATTTGTTTGACACTTTCATAGAGCTGCTGCTAAGCCTTAAAGCTTGTGACCTTAAAGTGCTCCTCAGGGCACGACCCAGCAGAGAGGGGAACAGAGAGATTAGAATAGGGAATTAAGGTCCCTAGATAAATTTAAACTTGACCTAACTGTGTGCAATCATTTTGCTGACAGAAGTGAAAGAGAAGATAACAGATTAAGGGAATGTTTGGGTTTGTGAAATGAGACGTGATGTAATAATGTCCGAGTGGTACACACGATGCTTGGTGTACATGCTGATGTCATCTTCCTTATCAATTTTTTCCCTTCCACCATTTTAGGAGGCAGACATTTGCTTTTTATTCTGAATTTTTGTATTTTAACCTTAATTTGCACCTTAAATGTGTCGGTTTACAAGGCTATTCATCAGCCTCTTATTAGAATTTTGTCTCCCCACAGATCTGAAAAAATCCACTTCATGGTTCTGAATGCGCTTCATCATTCAACAGAACAGTTTCAGTGCTCCACAGCCCAGTGCTGTGCCCTCCATCCCACATCTGGCACTGAACAAGGTGACTACAGCCTCATGTGCAGCTGCTTCAGAGCATCTCACTTCATTTCATGGCTTTAAATGAGTAATAATATGTGCATGTGTATAATGCAGTGGATGCACCTTCGTGTGGCTGCATTCACACACTATAAGGAATCAGGGGAATCAAGGACACGGAGGACAGGAGACGAAGGGGCAGATTAAGCCAGGCCAGTATGCAGTCTTTCATTTTCAGAGCAGATTCAGGCTGGGAACAAGAGAACGATGAGGCACTTATTGAAAAGGTCAGCATTTCCCCTCGGTGCTGGAGCCAGACTGATACTGACCTATCGGGAGAGACAGGTACCAAACACATCTCTACACATTTCACACATGCAAGCACTGGCTGGGGGGGGTCTTAAAGACTTCAGGGTAAAACTAAAGTATCTGACGCCTCCAACATCAGGGGAAAGGGAAAATACTGTGTCTGAAAAAGACTGAGCAGCTCTGATCAAAGCCAGAGGTGTGTAGTGTCTCTGTAATTACGGAGTTTAACACAATGGGCACAGTGTCACTGAATCAAAGCACTCAGTGAGTGAGTGAGTCTGCGAGTGAATGCCATCTACCAGTGAGTAAGAGAGCGAGTTTGTGAATGAGTGACGGACTGTGAGGGAGTAAGCCAGCTAAGTAGTTAATGAGTGAGTCTGTGAGTGACAGACTGAGTGAGTTTGGGCAGTTCAATAAGCTGCGTGGGTTTCCTCCGGGTGACTGTCTGTGAGGAGCATGGTGTGTTCTCCCTGTGTCTGTGTGGGTTTCCTCCGGGTGACTGTCTGTGAGGAGTGTGGTGTGTTCTCCCTGTGTCTGCATGGGTTTCCTCCGGGTGACTGTCTGTGAGGAGTGTGGTGTGTTCTCCCTGTGTCTGTGTGGGTTTCCTCCGGGTGACTGTCTGTGAGGAGTGTGGTGTGTTCTCCGCGTGTCTGCGTGGGTTTCCTCCGGGTGACTGTCTGTGAGGAGTGTGGTGTGTTCTTCCTGTGTCTGCGTGGGTTTCCTCCGGGTGACTGTCTGTGAGGAGTGTGGTGTGTTCTCCGCGTGTCTGAGTGGGTTTCCTCCGGGTGACTGTCTGTGAGGAGTGTGGTGTGTTCTTCCTGTGTCTGCGTGGGTTTCCTCCGGGTGACTGTCTGTGAGGAGTGTGGTGTGTTCTCCCTGTGTCTGCGTGGGTTTCCTCCGGGTGACTGTCTGTGACGAGTGTGGTGTGTTCTCCCTGTGTCTGTGTGGGTTTCCTCCGGGTGACTGTCTGTGAGTAGTGTGGTGTGTTCTCCCTGTGTCTGTGTGGGTTTCCTCCGGGTGACTGTCTGTGAGTAGTGTGGTGTGTTCTCCCTGTGTCTGTGTGGGTTTCCTCCGGGTGACTGTCTGTGAGGAGTGTGGTGTGTTCTCCCTGTGTCTGCGTGGGTTTCCTCCGGGTGCTCCTGTTTTCTCCCACAGTCCAAAAACACACGTTGGTATGTGGATTGGCGACTCAAAAGTGTCCATAGGTGTGAGTGTGTGTGAATGTGTGAGTGTGTGTCACCCTTTGAAGGACTGGTGACCCTCCAGGGCGTGTTCCTGCCTTGCGCCCAGTGATAACGGGTAGGCCCCAGACCCACCGTGACCCTGAACTGGAATTAACGCTGAATGAATGAATGATAAATATAATTTTTCATTCTAATACTTCTTCTTTCTTTTTGTAATATGTTCAATTCATCAAGTAAACACCAAGCGTTCATAAACAAGTACAGAACGTGTTCTGTGTGGACGATGTGGGAAGTAATTTTCACTCAGAAAACTTGGGGTGACCAAATATTTGCACACAAATGTAACACGAACCCCTGCAAACTGTCAGAGTTATAAACACCCAGAGTGATTTAGAGAGTGGAAAAAATAAATTTAAACCAGCATTAAGTGGACATGAGTTATGGTCATTTAGCTCTGGGGTTTTAAATATTCGCAGCCGGTCCCCCTCGTTAATTAATCAGTCACCTCCACCATTCATTCCTGTTACTACCAGCACTTCGAGGAGGAAAAGCCCTGGAGCTCAGTCTCTGAGGAGAGAGCCAGAGAGTGAAAAAAGCAGAAGGTCACAGCAAAAACACACCCCTGAATTCTCCCGAGATTCCAATTAATATGACTGACCTTTTTCGCGCAGAAATTCAACATCTATTTAAAATTCAACAACAGCGCCAACAAACCAGACAAAAAGCCAACAAACCAAAGGAGGTGTCCACAGAGCAGCGGCAAGCAGCAACAGTTCAAGAGAAATTCCATTGACTCTACGCGAGCTTCTGCATAATTAAACTATTAAAATGTAGTCAAAGGCTTTCAGAGTGGATCGATGTGAAATACTTTATAATGGAGAAAGTTACAGATTCAGGGCTGTTCAGCACAGGTGTTGGGAACCAGACATCTCTAAAACGGGGGGTCACAGGTGTAAAAAATAATGAAGGTATAACTCTATCCTAAAAGGGCGGCACGGTGGCGCAGCAGGTAGGTGTCACAGTCACACAGCTCCAGGGTTCAATTCCCACTCCGGGCGACTGTCTGTGAGGAGTGTGGTGTGTTTTCCCTGTGTCCGCGTGGGTTTCCTCCGGGTGACTGTCTGTGAGGAGTGTGGTGTGTTCACCCTGTGTCTGCATGGGTTTCCTCCGGGTGACTATCAGTGAGGAGTATGGTGTGTTCTCCCTGTGTCCGCGTGGGTTTCCTCCGGCTGACTGTCTGTGAGGAGTGTGGTGTGTTCTCCCTGTGTCCGCATTGGTTTCCTCCGGGTGACTGTCTGTGAGGAGTGTGGTGTGTTCTCCCTGTGTCCACGTGGGTTTCCTCCGGGTGATCCGGTTTCCTCCCATGCTCCAAAAACACACGTTGGTAGGGGGATTGGCAACTCAAAAAAAGTGTCCGTAGGTGTGAGTGTGTGAGTGTGTGTGTTGCCTTGTGAAGGACTGGCGCCCCCTCGAGGGTGTATTCCCGCCTTGTGCCCAATGATTCCAGGTAGGCTCCGTACCCACCACACTGTCAGTTTAAAGAATCCAGTGCTAAGTGTTCTCTCCCCAGAGCTGGAGCATATGTTCTGTTCATATGTGTGAAAAATGGAGCTGTGAAAGCCCTGAGCTGTCACTGTGGACCAGAGATGGAGCTCCATCCAAAGAAAGTACATCCTCCGACATCAGGACCTGACTTCACTAATATTCTTGTAGCCTCGAAGAAATTGCGAATACATCCAAAAATGTAGCAGTATACAGTGTGTGTTTGTTTGTTGTGGGCTGTAAGATGAAACTCTGTGGGCTGTGGAGGCTGTACTTTACCCTGGTTCACTCTGACAGTGAGTTATTTATATGTGCTTCATTACAGCCACCAGGAGGGAGATTAAAATAATATAGGTGTGAATTTTCTGAGAAACGTTACAGTGCCATTGTATGAACACAGTCCTGCCGTTGCTATAGGTACCCCTTTAACTACACGTATTGTCTGTGTCGTGTCTAACCCGGGGTTCGGCTGTGCCCTGTGCTCCACACTCTTGATATGAGATTATAACATTACAAGAGTGCAATTGACTCCTGTTCAGCCCACAGCACACGACTGACATGATATACGCCTCAGGTCCAAAAGACCCTCCACCTGCTGACCTTTCAGCAGCTATAGCGGATTTTACAGACCCAGTACATACTACACTTCCCAGCAGAGTCACAGCTTCAGGGGCTTATACAACGAGAGCGAGAGAGAGAGTGAGAGCGAGAGAGAGAGAGCGAGAGAGAGAGAGCGAGAGCGAGAGGGAGCCTGTGGTCATGAGCTGCACACTGGGAGAAGGAGGATGCCACTGTGAAATGAAGATATAAATTACTTTAAAAGAAATGTTTGGGTTTGTTGCTGCTCCGCCCTACATCCCGACATTTAATGTGCACTGTTTGAGCTTTAGGGGTTCAG
The DNA here is from genome assembly GCF_029633855.1 of Hoplias malabaricus. Taxonomy (NCBI): domain Eukaryota; kingdom Metazoa; phylum Chordata; class Actinopteri; order Characiformes; family Erythrinidae; genus Hoplias; species Hoplias malabaricus. The sequence goes on from NC_089816.1 coordinate 14,639,035, forward strand.
GGAAAAAAGAGAGAGTGAGAGAGGGAGAGAGGTCCATCCACATCGGTCCCCTTGGTATACAGAGAAACGCACAGTCTTTATAAGCATTAAACTGTACTGAGTGCTTTAGGTGTGCTGCACGGTGAAGGGCGCTCTTACGAGCCCAAACATTAAATAATAGATCACAACAGGACACTGTCCAACTGTGGATCTCTCGGAGCATTACAGAGGCAGCGACTTACTCTGCTCTGCACAGGTTATAGCACAAAGGCATTGGTAAAAGCCATGCAGCCTCAGGGGCCTTAGAGGTCTATCGATATTTGAAGAGTACATCATGATGTTAATCATCATTATATTGCAATGGCTGAATCATTTTTATTTCAAGTTCATTCATTCATTCATTCATTCATTCATTCATTCATTATCTGTAACCCTTATCCAGTTCAGGGTCGTGGTGGGTCCAGAGCCTACCTGGAATCATTGGGCGTATGGTGGGAATACACCCTGGAGGGGGCACCAGTCCTTCACAGGGCAACACAGACACACACACATTCACTCACACACTCACACCTACGGACACTTTTGAGTCGCCAATCCACCTACCAACGTGTGTTTTTGGACTGTGGGAGGAAACCGGAGCACAGGGAGAACACACCACACTCCTCACAGACAGTCACCTGGAGTAAACACAAGCAGACACAGGGAGAACACACCACACTCCTCACAGACAGTCACCCGGAGGAAACCCACGCAGACACAGGGAGAACACACCACACTCCACACAGACAGTCACCAGGAGGAAACCCACACAGACACAGGGAGAACACACCACACTCCTCACAGTCAGTCACCCGGAGGAAACCCACGCAGACACAGGGAGACACACACCACACTTCTCACAGACAGTCACCCAGAGGAAACCCACACAGACACAGGGAGAAAACACCACACTCCTCACAGGCAGTCACCCGGAGGAAACCCACACAGACACAGGGAGAACACACCACACTTCTCACAGACAGTCACCCGGAGGAAACCCACGCAGACACAGGGAGAACACACCACACTCCTCACAGACAGTCACCCGGAGCGGGAATTGAACCCACAACTTTCTGGTCCCTGGAACTGTGTGACTGCAACACCTACCTGCTGCCCCAGAGGAATCCCACGTAGACACAGGGAGAACACACCACACTCCTCACTGACAGTACCCAGAGGAAACCCACGCAGACACAGGGAGAACACACCACACTCCTCACAGACAGTCACCTGGAGTAAACACAAGCAGACACAGGGAGAACACACCACACTCCTCACAGACAGTCACCCGGAGGAAACCCACGCAGACACAGGGAGAACACACCACACTTCTCACAGACAGTCACCCAGAGGAAACCCACACAGACACAGGGAGAACACACCACACTCCTCACAGGCAGTCACCCGGAGGAAACCCACACAGACACAGGGAGAACACACCACACTTCTCACAGACAGTCACCCGGAGGAAACCCACGCAGACACAGAGAGAACACACCACACTCCTCACAGACAGTCACCCGGAGCGGGAATTGAACCCACAACTTTCTGGTCCCTGGAACTGTGTGACTGCAACACCTACCTGCTGCCCCAGAGGAATCCCACGTAGACACAGGGAGAACACACCACACTCCTCACAGACAGTACCCAGAGGAAACCCACGCAGACACAGGGAGAACACACCACACTCCTCACAGACAGTCACCCGGAGGAAACCCACGCAGACACAGGGAGAACACACCACACTCCTCACAGACAGTCACCCGGAGGAAACCCACGCAGACACAGGGAGAACACACCACACTTCTCACAGACAGTCACCCAGTGGAAACCCACACAGACACAGGGAGAACACACCACACTTCTCACAGACAGTCACCCAGTGGAAACCCACACAGACACAGGGAGAACACACCACACTACTCACAGACAGTCACCTGGAGGAAACCCACACAGACACAGGGAGAACACACCACACTACTCACAGACAGTCACCTGGAGGAAACCCACACAGACACAGGGAGAACACACCACACTCCTCACAGACAGTCACCCGGAGGAAACCCACGCAGACACAGAGAGAACACACCACACTCCTCACAGACAGTCACCCGGAGCGGGAATTGAACCCACAACTTTCTGGTCCCTGGAACTGTGTGACTGCAACACCTACCTGCTGTGCCACCGTGCCACCTTTAGCATCCCCATCTTGGAGCTATAAAAATACACTATACACTAACCGCAAGCCTCCAGAAGGGGGAGCTCTCACTGGCTTTAATCAATAGACTTGCAAAAAACAGCAGTTTATGGGTGAAGTGTATTTTATATTTTTTACCCCTTACCCCTTGTTTTCGAGAGTTACCTTGCTTCTTGGAACTGAGTTACAGGGTGCGGAGGTTAAAGTCTGCAGCCATATCATAGAAGTATTGCTGGACTTTAAGGTAAATTTAAGTCATCATAAGCCTTCAAAACTGTTTGTAAACCCTATATTTCCACCCTTTCCTAACTCTCTGTGATATGAAGCCGAATTCAGATGCATATTCTGCAGCTTTTTGTTTGAAACATCAAGATCCACCTTAAGTGCTTAAAATTTAAGGTGGAACAAGACATTTACTCGCTAACTACAGCTACATCAGTGTACAACTAGTTATGTGTTATTCTTGTGTACATTGAATCTACATTAAACTACATAGCCCCTCCCCCTCTGCCCTTCCCTTCTTTCCGAACAGGAATTGAGACACTACACCCAGACAAAATGGAGGGGTAAGGCTAAGTGGTGAAATGGGATTCACCCCAAGTGTTGGAGCTATTGTCGGAAGACTGTTGGCTCTATTCCTAGGGATGCCTCTGCCAATTCAAAACTGGGAGACAAAGACAGCGCAGTTGGCCTCACTTTCTGGGTGGGTTGGATGACCCTCCCTCTCTGGCCATAACACAAGCAGAGTGCTAACCAGTGCAGGCGTCTGCTGGCTAACATGAAAGGACTAGATAGTCCGTGATCTCTCCAGTGTGTTGATTTGTCCAGTATATGCACTTCATATATGATACCAATAACGGTACATCAATATGACAACAAATAACCTAGTTCTTATTCACTGCAGCCCTCTGTGTACTCATCTTGTGGACCCGCCATTTGCATTGAAAGCAATGTGCTACAACTCATCTGCTGATGAGCTGCGAAGTGTTTTTCCCACCGCAAGCACAAGTCATGCACAAAATAAAGAGCCAAGTCATCTTCCTGGAGATTTGCCGGTGTGCTTAAAGAAAGTTTTCATCTCAAACCTGACCCAAAGGTGCAGAGAGAGAACAGACTGCACGGCTTTACCTTAAAAACACAGCCTCTGAGTGTTTCGGGTAATAGTGCTTATGCTGCTCGATTCCTACCTCTGCCAAACGCGCCTCAATTATCTGAACCTGCACATGTCTGTCCCCATTTAAAATAGAAAGATGCACCCGTACTTCTCACCCACGAAAAAAATAATAATAATAACACAGCAGTGGCAGCTCCGCTGTATCTCCAGTTGTGGTTCTACTCATTAGAAGACAACACACACACGATGCAACACACCCCAACAAACAGTGCAGCATCTGTACGGATGCCCTCATGGGAGAGAGGAGAGAGGGTCATTATGGGGTACACTAACAGAGAGGGAGAGGGAGAGTGAAGGAAGACCGCACTGCGCCGGGAGGAGAGAGGACATGCTGGTAATGGCTTTAAAACTCCCAGAGAAGTACCTCTGACATGGCCTCATTCATCCTTAATAATACAGGGTACAAGGGGAGGTGAGATACTGGAGGAGAGAGAACACAGTACACACACACACACACACACACACACACACACACACACACACACACAGAGCAAGATAAACACAGGAGGTGTCCTTGTGTAAAACTTTCACGAAGAAAGGACCGATTGAAGCGCTCCAAAACTGACTTGGAATAAAGTCTCTTTACAATAACTTACATTTTAAGTAACAAGTTGCCATCTTCTGGACCAGAAGACCACACCACTTCTGCGTTCACCCCTGTCTGAACTGCCATGTTCCTTTAAATGATGATGAGCCGCTCTGTGTTCACCCCGACCCCAAGCGCACAGCAGTGGGACGCGAACCTCTGCTCTTCTGAGAAGTGTTTATACAAGATGTTGGAGCACTGCTGTGAGGATTTGATGTCGTTCCCTCCACAGAACACAGAGCTGTAGACCCCTCTTGCTCGCTCTTGGCATTGGACATGGTGACCTTTGGCTCGTGTGCCGCAGCTGAGCTTTTCTACAGAGATCACAGAAGCCCTGTGAATGCCGCTGTCAGCAGTGCAGAGGCGGTCAGTGATGAAGTGTCATAATTTTCCAGCTCTGGTACAGATGTGTCCCACCACTGTTCAGCCACTTAGCTTTGGGAGGGAAAAATGGGCACAGAGGGAGAGGGGGGGAGGGGATACAGAGAGAGAGAGAGGGGGAGAGAGGGACAGATAGAGAGAGAGGGGGAGAGAGGGACAGATAGAGAGAGAGAGAGAAGGTGGGGAGAGGGTGAGAGGGAGAGGGTGAGAGAGGGACAGAGAGAGAGAGAGAGAGAGAGAGAGAGAGAGAGAGAGAGAGAGAAGGTGGGGAGAGGGTGAGTGAGAGAGGGCGAGAGAGGGACAGAGAGAGGGACAGATAGAGAGAGAGAGAGAGAAGGTGGGGAGAGGGTGAGAGGGAGAGGGTGAGAGAGGGACAGAGAGAGAGAGAGAGAGAGAAGGTGGGGAGAGGGTGAGTGAGAGAGGGCGAGAGAGGCACAGATACAGAGAGAGAAGGTGGGGAGAGGGTGAGTGAGAGAGGGCGAGAGAGGCACAGATACAGAGAGAGAGAGAGCGAGAGTGAGAGAGAAAGAGAGAGAGAGGGCGAGAGAGAAGGTGGGGAGAGGATGAGGGAGAGAGAGAGAGAGAGAGAGAGAAGGTGGGGAGAGGGTGAGAGAGGGACAGATAGAGAGAGAGAGAGAGAGAGAGAGAGAGAGAGAGAGAGAGTGGGGAGAGGGTGAGTGAGAGACAGAGAGAGACAGATAGAGAGAAATAAAGAGAGAGAGAAAAGAAATGGAGGGGGAAAGAGACAAATACAGAGAGAGAGAGAGAAAGAAATACTGGGAATGAGAGATGGAGAAAGAGGGAGAGAAAAAGACTTATAAGGAAGAAAAGAGAGGGAGAGGATAGGAGGAAGAGAGAGAGAGAGAGAGACAGGGAGATACAAAGGGAGATTCAGAGAGAACCTGTCATCTCTGAAAAGACTAGTATGCAAGAGCACGCTCTTGAACCTTCATCGTTATCTCGCCGCCTCTGAGAAACAAAAAAAGTAGCTGTTCCTCCTAGTGATAAAAGCAGTAATTGGACGTGAAGAGCAGCAGAGAGGCGTGCGGCAGAGAGACGGCCTGTTTCTTCTTCAGCTAAATGGTGAGAATTTGATAAACGCTGTTTTCCCTCTTTTTTCAGCAGACAGCGCGTGATTTTTTTCATCGTTTGATCAAAGGCCCTGCGTCGACTCCCTGCATCCGAGCGCGCTCCCAGAGGACGAGTTGCTATCAGACGTGCGAGCGCTCGGCTGGAGTGGGAATAGGCTGCAGTAAAAATAAAGCATGGTCTGTTCTGATGTGATGGCAAGTGTGAGCTCTAACAGCATGCTCAGCGCAAAGGAACAGAAGCTGCTCACATGAAGCCTGTAATTTGCTTCCAATAATTGACGAGTCAGAATTACTCACTCTCAATAACACATTTACTGCGGCCTGAACTCCAGTCACACACACACACTTTTGTTTTTAAACCAAACATGATTGTTATTGTCACTGCACAGCGATGCAACAAAATCGTGCTTCCCTAATTGACCCGTGGCAGTGAAAACACACACACACACACACACACACACACACACACACACAAACACTGGAGACAGTGAGCACACAGGAAGCCAACTCAGAGCCTGGCAAACAGTTGGGGGTTTGGTGTCTTACTCAAGGGCTCATCAGCCATAGATACAAGTTGCTGGTACAATCACTATCGGAGGAACTGACCCGTGACATTCCAGGTCCAAACCCAGTTCTCTAATCTTTAGGCCACCCTTCATTCATTCATTCACTGTCTGTAACCCGTATCCAGTTCAGGGTTGCGGTGGGTCCGGAGTCTACCCGGAATCAATGGGCGGAAGGTGGGAACACACCCTGGGGGGGGGCGCCAGTCCTTCACAGGGCGACACACACTCACACATTCACTCACACACTCACACCTACGGACACTTCAGTCGCCAGTCCACTTACCAATGTGTGTTTTTTGGGGCAGAACACACCAAACAGACCACAGACAGTCACCTAGAGTGGGGCTACAGCCCACAACTCCAGGACCCTGGAGCCCCTACCTGCTGCACCACCGTGCCGCCCAGGGCATAGTTGCCGTGACAACTGTTTGATCTTTTACAAATCAAAACATGATTGTGGTTAATGTTTTTACCACGTTATTTTTAACGTTAGCAAGTGAGGTCAAACACTGCCAATTTGAGTTACACATCTCTGCTGAATAAACAAGAGGTTTCTCCAAAACAATTTTAGAGAATATACAGGGTGGGACTTTTATATTGATACATCTTAATAAAACGGGAATGGTTGGTGATATTAACTTCCTGTTTGTGGCATATTAGTATATGGGAGGGGGAAAACTTTTCAAGATGGGTGGTGACTATGGTGGCCATTTTGAAGTTGGCCATTTTGGATCCAACTCTTGTTTTTTTCCCCCCAATGGGAAGAGGATCATGTGACACATCAAACTTATTGGGAATTTCACAAGAAAAACAATGGTGTGCTTGGTTTTAACGTAACTGTTAAAAGGTTATATAAGGTGTATCCATATTATATAAATTATATATTTATACATTTATATATTAAGGTGTATCCATATAAATGGCCCACCCTGTAGAATAAACAATGTTAACTTTTAATGTAAGATTTACAAGTCAGAATCCCACTCTCTCCTCTGTTTTCTCACTTGGTAAAACACTGCACACAAATAAACTGGGCACAGTGGACCAGGCGACCATTTTCTATTCCCCCATGGCCTAGTTCTGATTCTTGCAGGCCCATTTTAGGGGGTTTCACTGGTGGGCAGAGCTTAGTACTCTCCTCAAACTATTGTTAAAATGCCTGTTTTTTGGACGAGATGGGACAGCCATTGTTGCCCTCATGCACCGATGAGCTCAGCACTCTGCCACCATTTTGAGTCTGAAGCTTAATGTAATAATAATATAAGCATAAATAATATTTACAGGAGGTCCTTGGGTTACGTCAGTCCCGAGTTACGATGTTTCGTGGTTACGACACATCTCCCATTTACTGTACAAAGCCTTGTTTCGACTTAAGTGGTTTTGCGTTGTAAACGTCGTAACGCGAGCTTCGTGTTTGGTGTGCACGGTAAGTGCTTACTGTATGCTATTTACGTACAGTATGTACGTATGTTCCGACTTACACCGAAAATCGGTTTATGATGCGATGTAGGAACGGATCAACGTCGTAAGTCGAGGACCCCCTGTATTTATCTATAGTACGGTTTGCGGCCATGCCAAATATTGGCTTTGATGAAATGATGTGTACAGTTTACTAATGCTTTTTTAAAATCTTGCCATCCCAAAGGCTGCATCTCAAATGGCTCCCTACACCCTACGTAGTGAATTATATCAGTCACAAGTTAAAAGCTTCTATAACCAAGCACTACAACTTTACCTTAATCTTAAATTCTGGGTTACTGTAGGTCAGTGCTGTTTTAATTGGCTTAAAAGTCAGGAAGTGTTCTGACATGTGTCCTGATAATGTATAATAACAACACACACACACCCACACACATCTTTGTCCTTGCCTTTACTACAGAATGAATGGATATCTTGCGTTAGAAGTCAGAGCCCTGGGGGCTTTCGCCTCAGTCTATTCTCACAAATTTCCCAGGCTGGATGCTGGGAGCTCAGGGACACGGTAGATAACAAAGCGGACAGTGAGAGTGCCTGATGTGTATCCACTCTGACACACTCCGAGTCCTGGCTGGGAGTGTGTGTGGCACCTCGGCATGACTGTGCACTTTAATGGATGGGATAGCTGCATGTTCTCTGTGGTTCTGGAAGAGAATGCTGCAAATTTCCCAGGAGCCCACCGCTCCAATTTGAGTCCACTGGCTCTGACTCTGGAGGAAACTGACCATAAACAGTGGGCCACAAAATCCTTGGACAAACAAAAAATGCTGTGACTTTTAAGAGCATAATGTCTACCAAGGTAAAATATACCGTCTGAATGTTTTGAGTGAGTGTATTGTAATGAGTGTTTTGATAATTACAGAAATGATGAGGTTCTGGAACATTGTGTAGTGACAGAACCAACAAGTAGATGGTGCTCAAAATGGGCAGCATTGAAAGTGTGTGTTGCATTTTTTGCAGCAATGTAAAAAAACAATAAAACCAATGTCTTAGATCATGGTTATCGACATTGGTCAGTTATAATCACATCTCCATGCACCCTGGTATCTTATCACATTGGAAGTAGAGGATTTTAAAATGCATAAAGCAATCAGAGGCAGAGGGAGGTCTCTGAAAAACCAAGGTAGATGATATAAGAAATCAGGGTTGGGCCGTATAATGATAACAGCGTATACGTCGATATATAAAATGTGGACAGTATCTCAAAATGAGAGCGATATTTATGATGTGTGTGCTTCAAACTTCTGTTCTGTCTTTAAGAACATGGACAAACATTTTTGTGAATTTAAGTGAGCCACAGGGAGGGGGCGCTTTGGGAGCTCACTGAGTGGAGATGTGACCGTCTGAAAACAGGTGAAGAAAATCAAGCCCGGTAGCAGTGTGAGTTTAGCGCTGAGCTTGGGCTAAGAGATAGGGGAAGAAGGATAAAAACAGACAGAATACTCAGAAGACCCTTCACCCGACTGACAGCTCTGACGCTTTATGCTCTAATTGTGTGTGTTTTGAGCTTCAGTTCGCTGGAAAAACATCTGCTGAACGCCTGTTAGTGCCTGTTAGCGCCTGCTCTGCTTCTAAACAGTGTACAACCGTCTTAATTCGCTTATTTTTTAACTTTTCTCTTCCTCCAGCACAGAGTCACTGAACTTGTTTTTTAGATGTTAAGAAGCCATATGTAGTACACTGTCTATGAAATGTTCTTGCTTCCATTAGCTAAAACCCAACAAACAACAGGTTAGCCCTTAACAATCTAAGCTGTTGTCTCTGAGGGAAAAAATAATAATAGAAGCCCATCATCTACCGCTAGCTCAACACTTCAGTAGCTCATCTGAAGAGGCAGTTTGCTTTACTGAACATGCAAGGACATGTTTAAATATCAATGAGCATTTGTATTAAATTTTAATTATTTGTTCTGTGATTTATCTATTTACATGAGCACAAACAACTATTTCTCTCACGCCTAGAAGATCCAGGCTTTACGGTATCCATCTGAAAGTAATGAGGCTTTTGCATGGGCGTATCTCTGTTTAGAAAAGTGCTGGGGAGAATAACGCAGACCCAAGTGCAGCTGTCTTTTAGATTGGTGTTTCCTTTTAAGAAAGAATGGCCACCTTTATTTTTATGGACTAAAACAAGCAGGTTATTATTGGGATTATTATTATTATTATTGAACAAATGAAGGAAAGACGCTTGCAGAGGAAACACTTTTACCCTCTGATGAACCAGAACTGCAAATCTATTTCTCCTCCCAAACAGAATACAGAGCAGCTGCATGACACAGTTCACGGGAATTAAATACCTGCTCATATTAATCAGAATTAGAGGTGTGTACAGACTAAATATACTGCTCCACAGGGTCCTTGATGTTTTCACAGACTGTTGGGGCAGGTATCTGCAGCAAGCTGTTATAGAAACGTGTATAAAAACGTGGACAAGATCAGCCATTTCAGAAAGCAGAAGTCTCTATAATAAATAACAGCAATAGGTTTTTGGCTACTCTCCATCTGGAGTGTCCTTTCCACTTTTGAAAATAAGAGAGGTGCTTTAAACTGTGGGGGGAGGTGAAAGAACAACTGCTGACTGCAAGGCAATAAGAAAATATGAAAATTAGACGCTTGCTTGGCACTCCTCTCTAACTGGCCGTCATAATGTTCGATAAAAACGTTGACTGTAACACAGAGAGTGCGCTGTGGGCCACTGCAGCCCTCTCGCCCCTTTCCCAGTAATCCATCACCGGCTGCTGCGCTTTGATCAGTGCGTATGCCGATGGGCTGTCCCGTCTGGGGCCTGATGAAAAAACAGCCAAAGCCGAAACACAGGTGGACACAGCATCGGCAACTTCGTCCAGCTGACAGGCCATCCATCATACTTTCACACAACATCACACTCACACTCTCTCTCTCTCTCTCACTCTCTCACACACACACACACACACACACACACACACACACACACACACACACACACACACACACACACACACACATGCACTGGATCTGTCAGAATGATGGAACAGCTCACACAGCCCCCAGCAAACAGGACAACGGCAGAAAAAGTCAATAAAGATTCATTTTGTCCTATTAATAACTCCTGGCTGATTCTACTGACTTACAAAGTACCCTCCAGCAGCTACTTTCAGGGGAGAAAAGAAAGTTCATCACCAAAACGAGCTAATTTATCTTGTAGCTTTCACAACTGAAGGTTAAAAAAAGCACTTCTCTAATTATTGAAACCATTTGTTTTAGTGTGCTTCCATCCTTAATCTGATCAGCTTAGACCGTGGTTCCAAAATGGGGGCTACCTGACTCCAGTTCAGAGTTGCGGTGGGTCCAAAGCCTACCTCGAATCACTGGGCACAAGGCGGGAATACTCCCTGGAGAGGACGCCAGTCCTTAACATGGCAGCACACACACTCTACGGACACTTTTGAGTCACCAATCCACCTACCAACATGTGTTTTTGGACTGTGGGAGGAAACCAGAGAACCTGGAGGAAACCCACGCAGACACATGGGGAACACACCAACTCCTCACAGACAGTCACCCGGAGCGGGAATCGAACCCACAACCTCCAGGACCCTGGAGCTGTGTGACTGCAACACTACCTGCTGCACCACCGTGCCGCCCTATGGATTTATTTATTTTTTTTAATTATGGGAGTATATGGGCACACCTGGAGAACACACCAAATTCATCACAGTTACCCAAGGCTCCATTTGGTGAATATTAAGACCCTAGTACAGACCTTTTCAAACCGACAAAAATACATTTCCATCTGTTTGTTGTTTTGTGCTGTTTTTTCTTGCACTTTAAAGCAGGGATTCCCAAACTATTTTCTTCCTCCTGACTCACACTAGAGCAGCTTTCGTCATTTTTCCATCCAAGGTGCAAGGACTGGCTCTGCATTCCACATCTGTTGTAAACACATGCTTCATTTGTTATTAATAGAAAACAAGATCAGAGCATTTTAACATATAGCAGCTGCCAAATGCATAGACAACATGACGTACCTGCTATTTAAATCAACCTTACAAATATCCAACACTACTCAGACATTCTGAATGGTGTATATACTTCCTGCAGACTAATAATCACATAATATTGATATATAAAGTTAAGCTAAGTGCTAAGAGCTGCATGCAGAGAGTAACTAACAAAGAAAGAAAGCTAATGGGCTTCTGTTAGCTTATAGCAGCATAATGCTGTTCTGTTTAATGTGGTGATTTCAGATTTCTGGAGCTATAAAGCTAACATAGCTAGCAAACAGCAAAACATATATGTATGGCTACTGTTTAGCCTTGTGCTAACTGCAAACCTTAATCATTGTTGAGTTATTTAGTATTTTGAGGCTGCTTTTACAGATACATTTTTTGTGAGGTACTTCCATTTTTTAATATTTAGCAGTAAAATACAGCATTGAGACTGAGATTATTAACAACTTGACATGGTTTAAGGTTAAGGTTATTTACGTATGCAGTTAGCATGATACTAATTGCTGAGGTAAAGGCTTCAAATAGTATTTTGCTCAACTTAAAACCTAAAGAAGCAATGTTTAGACACCAAACATGTATTAGCACATTAGCACTGTGTCTGCGTGGGTTTCCTCCGGGTGACTGTCTGTGAGGAGTGTGGTGTGTTCTCCCTGTGTCTGCGTGGGTTTCCTCCGGGTGACTGTCTGTGAGGAGTGTGGTGTGTTCTCCCTGTGTCTGCGTGGGTTTCCTCCGGGTGACTGTCTGTGAGGAGTGTGGTGTGTTCTCCCTGTGTCTGCGTGGGTTTCCTCTGGGTGACTGTCTGTGAGGAGTGTGCAGTGTTCTCCCTGTTTCTGCGTGGGTTTCTTCTGGGTGACTGTCTGTGAGGAGTGTGGTGTAGGCTCCAGGTAGGCTCTGGACCCACCACGACCCTGAACTGGATATGGGTTACAGATAACAAATGAATGAGAATGAATGAATGAATGAAATCCATGCTGGTGAGTGGCCTGGCTGTGCACAATGCCCAAAGATGTGAGTGACTGGGTGAGCGTGTGAGGCCCTGTGATGGGCTTGTGCCATAGCATGTCTTACTGCGGTACACTCTGTGATTCGGGGAGTGTTTTGGACAAACCTAAACAGGGTAAAGCAGTTAAAGAAAACAAATGAATTTCATGCACTCACCCAGTCTCACACTGTGGCCAATTTCACAGAGCCAATCCACCTACTAACATGCATTTTGGAAGGTGAGAAGACCCTCCACGGGAGCACCCAGGGGAAACACACCACATTTCTCATGAGATGAGGATTGAACCCACAACCCTGGGACCCTGGGGCTGTATGGTAGTGACACTACACACAGCGCCACCATGCCACCAGGTGTTAGAACAGCACTCTATAAACTCCTACATTGTTCTGACTTCCATTCTTTTAAAAACGGCTTTGTGTAACAGTGAAACCTGAGACTGTGATAAACCTACAACTCCGTTCCCTATTCTCTGTCTCTGAAAGCAATGAAGAGGGAGTGTAGAGTGTAGGAGCAGCATGTCTGTGTGGATTAGATACAAGATAAACCTGAGCTGGAATCGCTACAGAAATGTACACCACACCCGTTAACGTTTCTATTATGAACAAGTGTCTACAAACATTAACTGGTGGAATGTACGTTTCTGTTGAGTTTTTTCCCCTTCCATTGCTGCTGTAACAGCCTGTTCTTGTCTGGAAAGGCTTTACACTAAATGTTGGATGTTGGGATTATTTGATGGCACTGAACCACAAAAACCTTAGTGAGGTCACTTCATCAACAAGATATTGGCGTGTGCTCTGTCCATCCAGAGAATGTAAATTCACTGCTACTCAGCTCAAAGCACGGAGTGCGGCTAACGTAAGTGCCGGTGTAGCTGCTGCGTTAGAGCATCCCAGTTAATTTCATGCATCTTTACGGTGATTATACACACAGCATGTGCAAAACTGAACATCTGTTTCCACAATACGTACACTGTAAAAAATTGCTGTAAATTTACAGCGAGTCTGCTACAGTATTTTACTGTAAATCACAGTATTTACAGTAAATTATTGTATTATTCAATTACAGTAATATGCTGTAAATTTGAAATACAGTAGTGTTCCTGTAAAAATACGGTAAATGGCTGGGAACTCTGCTGCCAGTATTTTACTGTAAAATTTACAAGAAATTTTTTTACAGTGTACCACTTGAAGTAGCTGAACTCCCTAATCATAGACAATATGTTCAAATGTTTGAAAGCTACATATCTCAGTGCTCTGTGATTATTGTGCATCCTCAGCATTTTAAGATCAGGTCGTGGCAATTCGACATCGACCAATGACTTGACCGTTTGTCACGTCCCATGAAGAAACGAAGAAATGAAAAATCATTCATGGCTGATCACCAAGACCTGTGCATTGAAGTCACAGGAAGTGAAAAGCGACACTTCTTCTACAGATGCACTCTGTGATCTAATCTTCTTGCTGAATAATCACTGATGCGAAAAAAAAGTCTTCATGAGCACACTATTAGAGGTTCCACATTAAGCGAGAGAGACTTGTTGGCTATAAAGGCTGCACCTGCACACTGACGCCCGCTCCTTTTCACTCAGGAAAAAAAAGATGTACTTTATTGAGCGATGAAAAACAGTCGGTTTGGAGGATTTTCAGGATCAGAGAAAAGAACAGGTGCAAAATCTACACCACTAACACTGCTCCAAGTGCCCTGCCCCAGCCTCATCCACCCACAACACTCTGGCTCTCTCTCACACAAACACAGAGAGAGACAGAGAGAGACATATATCACTGTGCAAAATTCTCAGAGGTCTCTCTGAAGTCGCTGCTAATTCAGCACAAGCAAACAGACGTGGTGTTAGTGTGTTAGTGCGAATGTTGCTTTGCCACGAGTGGATAAACCATGTGTCCACTCACTGTCCACTCTGTGAGACACTCCTCCCTCGTTGGTCCACCTTGTAGATGTAAAGTCAGAGACAGTAGCTCATCTGTCGCTGCACAGTGTGTGTCGGTCGTCCTCTAGTCCTTCATCAGTGACACAGGACGCTGTCGGCTGGATGTTTTTGGTCGGTGGACTGTTCTCAGGGGTTTACAACTCCAGCAGCTGCTGCTGTGCCTGATCCACTCCAACTGCACTAACACACCACCATTACATGAGTGCCACTGCAGCAGTGAGGATGATCCACCACCCAAATCTTAGCCAAAAGGCTAACAAAGAAGCAAAGCAACAGATTGGCTGCAGTCTGTAATTGTAGAACTGCACAGTGCCCCTGGAGAATGGACAGTGAGTGTAGAAACAAGGAGGTGGCTTTAACTTTACGTTATGGCTAATATATAGGTAGATATAGACTCTACAAAAACATATCTACACAGCTCTCAAATAGACCAACACACACACACACACACACACACACACACACACAGTAGTGAAACTTGCTATTCATATCTCCACGTCTCCACAGCTCCATTAACATGTGGCTACGTTTCACCCTGCAGTGACCCCAGAACACCACCTGCAACGAGGGAATGGATTCTGTACCGCAAGAAAACACACAACTTTACAACAAGCTCAAACAGCCTCATCCCTACAGTTTTCACATAGGCGTATGTCCCCACTGTGTTCTTGTACAACAGCAGTGAAAACAAAGGGCTCCAACAACACTACTGTGAATATATTGGTATTTTTTGAGATGGTGATATGCGCTGCAATATACCGAAACCACCCCGGTGAATGTGTTACCACAGTATTAGCCACTGGTTACCGTTTACTTCCATTCAATTATTCATTTACTCTGCCATCATTTTTACTGTGGTCAGTTTCAGCTCTACAGCGCCCCCTCTGGCAGCATTCAGTTTTAGCTTAAACCAGCAGGGTGCAGTTACTCAGACACAGAGTAACACTATATTCAAAGTGTTGCAGCATCATTTCAGCCATGCAACTGTTACATAACCGCTGTCTGATAGCAACTGTGGCCCTAACCCAAATTGAAATTTCCATTAAATTACAGTTATGTAATAAACACAGTGCATTATTTACTTTATATTCAGAAAGACGCATGAACCCTGGACAAAACAGTCCTCCACAGTGTTGTGCCTATAGCCAGTGACTAAAAGAAAAAAAAACAAAAGCCCAGCGCATGGTGCAGCACAGCACAGCACTAATTTGGGATCTGCAATAAAGACGGTAGCTAGAGCCAGAGGGGCCAGACGGTAGCATTACACAATCACCTGCACTGCACTGAATCCTGTGTGATGCGTACAGGCGCTACGTCTGCGTTCTGTGCTTTCATTACGTCTGACTGCTCACTGGTTTGTTTGTCTGTAAATCCGTGTGAGAAAATAGGACAATTAGCATGACATTAGCAGGGGAGCGCAGAAAGCCCAGGAGTGTGAGAAAGCATCTTTTTCATTATCAATAATGAATTAAAACCGGGTTGATTCAAGCGTCAGCGTCTCCAAAAAGAAAGAGAATGCTTAACAGGAAGCATCAGACCTCTCAAGAAGTGTACGGTGCCTTTGCAGAGTGATGGAGGGAGAGAGAGAGGGAGGGAGAGAGAGGGAGAGAGAGGAAAAGAGAGAGAGAGAGAGAGAAAGAGAAAGAAAAAGAGAGAGAGAAAGAGAGAGAGAGGGAGAGAGAGGGAGAGAAAGAGAGAGAGAGAGAGAGAGAGAGAGAGAGGGAGAGAAAGAGAAAGGGGGAGAGAGAGGGAGGGAGAGAGAGAGGAAGAGAGCAAGAGAGAGAGAGGGAGAAAGAGAGGGAGAGAGAGGTAGAGAGAGAGAGAGAGAGGGAGAGAAAGAGAGAGGGAGAGAGAGAGAGAGCGCGAGAGAGAGAGAGAGTGCGAGAGAGAGAGAGAGAGAGGAAGAGAGCGAGAGAGAGAGAGAGAGAGAGAGAGAGAGAGAGAGAGAGAGAGAGAGAGAGAGAGAGAGCGAGAGAGAGGCTGGGCTAAATAAAAATAACTGGGTTTCTTTGTAAGGCCCAAGGAGAGTGGGATCAAACAGAAAGGAACAGACGCTCTATTCTGATATTCCATTTCATGTGTTATCTTGACAGAACCAGGTTTATTATCTGAAAAGTTCAGCCTCAAAGGAGCCTAATAAATGTGATCTTAAACAGGTTAACGTGATTATCTCGAGAGCCGAAGGTATTCCTGATCCCCCGGGCCTTCACAAAGACATGCGCGCCATTCTGCTTAAATCAAAGGCTTTGAATCAGTGTGAGCTTTGTTTGAAATCGGATGCAAAAGAATGGTACCCTGGTCTAACTTAACCAAGCTCTGCCTGGGAGTGCTCTGTTCAGGGAACTGTACGTTGTGGTGACCTCCTCAGACCAACGCTGCCCTCTTGTGTACAACACTGACACCACAAACCACTGGAGGGACCACAGCAGTGCATCCACCTTCAACGAGACGGACCTAACGGACCGCTCTAGAGGAGACATGGACATGCACAGGTGCTGATCGTTCAGACCCGTTTTTAAACACTGTGTCCACTCACTGTCCTCGTAAGGTCAGAGACAGTAGTTCATCTGTCGCGGCACAGTGTGTGTCGATCGCCCTCTAGGCCTTCATCAGTGGACACAGGACGCTGTCGGCTGGATGGTTTTGGTCGGTGGACCGTTCTTAGGTTTAAAAACTCCAGCAGCACTGCTGTGTCTGATCCAGTTGCACCGGCACAACACACACTAACACACCACCACCACGTCAGTGTCACTGCAGCGCTGAGAATGATCCATCACCACATCACACCTGCTCTGTGGGGGCCCTGACCATTGATGAATAGGGTTACAAGAGATAAAGAAAGTATGCAGAGCAACAGGTGGATTACAGTCTGTGGAAGCCACAAACAATATATAACTTTCAGTAAATGAATCCAAGTCAGGTGTAAAGTGTCTGAACTTAATCTACTTCTTTTTAGTATTCGGCAGAACTTCTCATGTTGTTACTATGGTTACGCATCCTGATTTTCATGGGAGATGAACGAGACCAGCACATTTAGTGTCGACCAATAAACATGCCACTTTATAATGAGACAATCCAAATACTTCGCTGCAAAAATCACAATAACTTCCAGGATATAAAAGAGAGAAAAGCACAGATGGGTTTAACGTCTCGTCACCATCTGTGCATCTGTTGTGTCTCCGTAACTTCACACGGGGGGCTTGGGGTGCACACAGATCACAGGAACAATGCCCCCTGTTGGCCGAACCAACACTAAGCCCATCAAGATTTCCTCAGACGTCTTTCATCCAGGTACGGGCCAGGTCCAAAAGTGCTTAGGTTCTGGTGTTCAGGTGCTATGGCTGCAGGCAGCTGAGCCAGTATTATTCCCAACCTGTGCTGTTTAGTGCAGTAATAAACCATACGACCTGCAATAACAAGATTCAAGAAACTGCCAAACGCATAAAAGGCTTCTGATGTTAATGAAGAGCTTAGCTTTGTTGAAGCAGAGAGACTACATCTGCATTAAAAGAATCATGTACAAATAATAAAATATATTACACTATTGCAGTTAAATCCTAGAAAAAGTTAAATGCCACTGACATTGTTCTACACATCTGACATCTTTTTGTGCATCAAGGAGGAATGACCCCAGAGTAGCTTCAGCAAAGGCCAAGAGCTGGAGGCTGTATATAGCACCCTCTCTGAAGGAGTCTCTAAACTATGATGAAGTAATAAAGCCCTCTACAGACCACTGGGCTGTATTACATCTGCAGGCCAGCACACTATATGAGCTCAGACTGGTTTATGTGGTAATAGGGTTTATTACTGCAGCAAATAGTACAAGCGAGGAACTGTAGTAGGGGCAGCCTAAAGATCATTACCAAAAATGATCCAGAGTAACCCATCCATCCATTCATTATCTGGAAGCGCTTATCCAGTTCAGGGTCACGGTGGGTCCAGAGCCTACCTGGAATCATTGGGCGCAAGACGCAGGGAGAACACACCACACTCCTCACAGACAGTCACCCGGAGGAAACCCACGCAGACACAGGGAGAACACACCACACTCCTCACAGACAGTCACCCGGAGGAAACCTACGCAGACACAGGGAGAACACACCACACTCCTCACAGACAGTCACCCGGAGGAAACCCACGCAGACACAGGGAGAACACACCACACTCCTCACAGACAGTCACCCGGAGGAAACCCACGCAGACACAGGGAGAACACACCACACTCCTCACAGACAGTCACCCGGAGGAAACCTACGCAGACACAGGGAGAACACACCACACTCCTCACAGACAGTCACCCGGAGGAAACCTACGCAGACACAGGGAGAACACACCACACTCCTCACAGACAGTCACAGAGCGGGAATCGAACCCACAACCTACAGGTCCCTGGAGCTGTGTGACTGCGACACTCCCTGCTGCGCCACCGTGCCGCCCCTGAGAGTAACCCATTTACTAAAACTGAACACACAGCTATAACAGCAGTGACTACATACCATCTCCTCACCCTATATATCACTACTTTAAAATAAGACTGCACATGTTTATGAATGGTTTAAAACCGGTTAATCCGGGGGTTATCAAATAGGTTGTAAACACCTTAAAAGGTCATAAACAGTCATTTGTAACACAGAGGTAGAACGACGACAGTGACCTCTTTTTTTTGTCTAATACTGACAATGTCAAGATTACTAATAAGATAAGACCTGAGAATGTGAATTTAGTCATTTCATGTGTTAAGGTGCACCACATTCTCATCAATGTCTAAAAAAAGACATCCTATCATTGGTTGAGTGATTCGACTTGGTGACTTATTAACAGCTACGTGCTGAAGCCGACAGACTTAACGTCAACTGAGAGATGAGACAAATTGAGGTCAGTATCTGGCATGAGCTGAGGTTTAACAGTGCACATGGATGTGGGTTCACTATTTGGCAAATAGCAGGTCACTGTTCCAATGATTATTGTAAACCATTTATAAACCTTTTCAAGTTTAGTCTGATTCTTAAGTGGTAATGATTATTTTTCACAGCTAGTACCCTTAACCAGGTAACTTAAACCCAAAGTCAAGCTTAACCAATAAAAGGAGAGGAATAAAACGTTCCTATTGGACGAGCTACCTGGCTAACATTCTTGTCTGAAAAAACATTTTATAAACTATATTTAAAGCCATAACTTTATCTAACTTCTTATAAACTTAGTGTAGTTTTGCCTACCTTCATTTTTTACAGTTAAATATTTTTTCGATATTTTTTTGATCAAAAAATGACATTTTAAGCTGTACAGCTCAATTCATTTATACACTGTATATAGGTTTCACTTCACTAGAGGACACACAGTCCAAAGGAAGCATTACACATAAGAACAATAACAGCCTTGTAAAAAAATACCAATATGATTTATTAATTATTTATTTCGAGCTGCTTAAAAACCCCTGGCCTGCAGCGAAGTTTCTGGGACACTGTCAGGATTAAGGTTGGACATAGAACAATCATATCCAACCTTTCTGGAAACAAGGCTTCACTCACCCTCCGGTGGTTCTTCACGCAAGTAAGGTGGCAGTTCGTCCTCATTGGGGTCTGCTGGGGATGGAGTGCCTTCCTCTATGACGTCAGCCTCTGAACTGGGACTCTGAGGAGTTATTAGGACACCAGTTAATGGTTAAAATGAATATTAGGGTTGAAACATTTGGGGAAAATATCAAATTGCAATTTTTCTGATAAATCTTGCGATTCAAAGGGAACTTGTACAAGTGTGGGGAAAGGCTGTTCTCCAGTTTGTTTATGTTCAGAAGCACCACAACTTTTAAGGCATAACAGTGTGTTTAAGGGGGTCGGGGGGGAATAATGATGCATTTGTTTATACTTGGCTGAAATTGAAGTTGAATTTGTATTCATTATTTTGATATTATTCATATATTTTTTGAAATCCTCCAGAATGCCGTTCCTCTGCTGTGAGCAGAGTGAAGAAGCCTAGCATACCCGACCGTGACCCTTTGTTTTGTTTTTTTTACCCATTTACAGACACTGGGGCTTTGTAAACACATTTAACCGGTTTTCATCACACAGACAGACTGGAGAGATCCTAAAAATGTCTCAAAAACTGTTTAAGAACAGTTAATTTCTATAAACAAATGTCTAAGCCTGTTTTTAAAACCAAGAAACCTAGGTTTAAATTAGAGCCCTGGACGTAGAGCACCAGACTGTCATTCAGTTGTGGTTACATACATGTGTTTGATATAAGCTAAATGTCCTCATTTTTAAGTTAAGACAACTATCTTGATAATGCAGGCTATGTCCCTGTGCACTAGCGGAGTTGGAGGGTGTGGGTAGGAGTGGGGTTTTGGAGATTTACTAATAGTAAGATATTGATAATGTACTATCAGTATGAATTCATTAAAGACTCAATGCTTAGTAAAGGATCGTGCACAGGATTGTGATATAGATGTTTTAACACTGCAATACGTTTTATGAAATGATAGGAGGGTAATAAACGCCAATAATTATCACTACACGATTTGACAGACTGCGTGAAAGAGGTGTATTTTATCTCCCTGTGTCAACAGGGTATACGATATCTCCATCCCAGAGTACAGTAAACAAGCACGTTCCTCGCGTAAATGACCCAAAATCAGCACACTGCTGAAGGACATGTTCTAGTCTTCCAGGTTCCTGCAGATACAGGAAGACATCTGAGCGGCTGAGACTCTCAGTAACGCAGGGGATCAGAGAGGAGCCCCGGACAAAAACAAAAACAAACCCCCAGTCACTCACCTTCATGTCTGCCGCAGGGCTCCGTGTCTCTGTACTGCCTTTTAGCGCCTCTAAACCCGCACTGGACTGAGCTGAACACGGCTCAGTCGCATGCAAAACGCACTCTTTGCTTTATATTAAAATACTGAATTTGAAGTCGTGCTGTGTTTCTGCAGCTGAATGTGAGAGGAAGTGACGTTTGGGATGTTTACGGATTGTTGTGCAGGTTTAAGATGGAGCGCAGCTGTCTGACGCTAGAGGGCGCCACTCCACAACTTTCTACCCATAACCGTAGTCCAGAATCTGACATGAGGCACAAACACCACAACAGGCTAAACATACACCAGTCAGCCACAAGATTAAAACCAGTAACAGACAAGTGAGGTGGATAGCTTTGGTAATCTCGTTACGAGGGCACTGTCAAATGGTGGCCACAAGTCAACACTCAGTTGACGTATTTGAAGCAGATAAAACAGGTAACTACCACGAGCCAAACTGAAATAGCCATATTTCATTGGAGTTCAGGAATGCCTGAGCTCCAATGGGGATCCCTCAGGAAGAACCGGTGGAAGCTACCTGGGGCAGAATGGCCTGGGCTTCTTTGTTCACCCTGTTGCCACAGCAACCATGAAATGGACAAAGCAGAAAAGATAATGTTGATAATGTTTTGGTCAGAGCTTCTCCAATACAACAGTTCTTATGGGGTGCTACCAGTATACACTGATTAGAACCTATCAAAAAAGGAAGGGCAACTGAAGGTCAAGGGAGTGGTGGTTAACCTCTCTGGTTCAATCTCATAGATAAGCTGTGGGGTCAGAACAAATGGGCTCACCTTCGCCCCCCACATTCATTAATGAGTCTTTGGGGCCTATGACCGTGTGGTTGGTTCTCTGGCAGTTTTGGAGACACTCTGACCAGAACATTATGACCATCATGGATTGGCCCTTGTCAAAGTGGTTCAGAACCTTACATTCCTCCAGTGGTTCCGAAATGTTCTCTGCAATGTTCCCCCTTTTATAGATGAGAATATATATATCTCCCACCACTATGACATACACCTAGAGGTCTTTTGCTTCCAGACTCCACTGGAATTTATTTTAAAGGGAACATATTATACCCCTCTCTAAGTTAGAATAGGTCTATAGGCCATACAAAACATGTTCATTCATTTCTTTGCACAAAATCACTCACATAAAGAGAGCTCACCAGCTCGATTCTTGTCAGATTCAGTATTTTCAGAATTCTCAGCATTTGCATTTTATGCAAATTAGCTGTTGCTGGCCACACCCCACCCACTTGTAAAACTAACGGAACAATCTTCAAATAATCTAGTGGGTGGGGCTCTGATGGGGGGTGACAGCTGAAGAGTGGTTCCATTGTGGTTCTACACAAATTGTCTTATTGTGACATCACAATATCCAAATGGCTTGTAGAGACGTATGATTCCTGACACCAATGCCTTTCCACTGACTCCCAGAAAATGGATGGATTTTCTTTTTTTTTTTTTTTTTTGCACTTGGAGTGTTTATAGGAGCAATAGAGACCCAAGTGGAAAAACAAAAGCATGCAAAATTAGAATCTTCTTTTTGAACATTAAATAAATGAGTAAACTGATAAATCACCGTTACAGAAGAATTATTACAAGGGAAATGGATTATATATCTCACTTTTTGGGTAGCACTGCTGTTGTCCATTTGCCCCTCTTCCAGCACAATAACTTCAAGAGCAGAGCATTCATTGGCTGCCTGAACTGTCCAACCCCTCAACAGGTGCCACTGTATCAATATTAATTTTATTCTTATTGCCAGGCGTTTGTATTAATCTTGTTGCTAATCAGCATATTCAAATAAAGAAGTTTAGTAGGCCTCAAGTCAAGAAAATAATGACGTTATATATGGTGTGTCCCAAAATTTATACCACCACACTAAATAGTATATATTAATAATAGTGTATTGTGGTTATAGGCTTAATCATTACAGCAGTATATAAAACATAAAAATATGCAGTTTTGGATGCTGTTACACTGTTCTCAAGAGAATGTCACACTGTATAGACTGACTTTATTCACATCTTCAACATCTATTTATAGAGACATCTTGATAAATAATTCATTTATTATCTGTAACCGCTTATCCAGTTCAGGGTCATGGTGGGTCCAGAGCCTACCTGGAATCATTGGGCACAAGGCAGGAATACACCCTGGAGGGGGCGCCAGTTCTTCACAGGGCAACACACACATTCACTCACACAAACACATACGGACATGAGTTGCCAATCCACCTACCAACGTGTGTTTTTGGACTGTGAGAGGAAACTGAAGAACCCGGAGGAAACCCACGCAGACACAGGGAGAACACACCACACTCCTCACAGACAGTCACCAGGAGAAAACCCATGCAGACACAGGGAGAACACACCACACTCCTCACAGACAGTCACCCGGAGGAAACCCACACAGACACAGGGAGAACATACCACATTCCTCACAGAGAGTAACCCAGAGGAAACCCACACAGACACAGGGAGAACACACCACGCTCCTCACAGACAGTCACCCGGAGGAAACAAATTTTTTTAATTCAAAATAAGTGTACATGGATAAAAGACTAAAATATATATGAGGTACTTATGCCTTCATATTAAAGTAACAGGTTATGATATTGGTGCTTCTATTGTGAAGTTGTTATTTATAGGTGCTGTAATGCTATGGTACCCTCCTCCTACCTGTAGACCTTAGACTATTGAAGTCCCAGCTATATCCTTCTTTATGTAAAGAGGGATTATGGCCTGGTGTTAGACGGAGGATTAGAGTGGGAATTATATGAGAAGCAGCAGGGTCTTCGGAAAAGCCGCAGGACTACAGAGCCGCATGCATTTTGAACTATCACACCCTTGGATAAGTCCATATCTACAGAGTGAAGTAACAGTGGAAAATAAATAATATCAATAAACTTATATGAGGTTAATCTGTGCTGATTTATTCATTTCTAGTCTAAAGGACCATTAAGTTATTATTATTTTTTTTTATGTTCTCTTTTTCTATTCCCAAAGTACATTTTCCAGGGATATCTTCACACTTCAAAATAAAAGACCTATTTTAAAATGTTCTATTTTGTGTCTGAGTAAGGGTTTCTTGAGAGCACCACATCCTTTCAGACCCATAAACACGTGTTATCTCTTCACAGCAGAGATCTTGTGAAACTGTGGAGCTAAATTTACTCCTGTTTCTCAAAGAGGAAAGGCTTTTAGAAGTGTTTCTCTGATGGTGATGTTTGTGATGATCTACCATGGTTGTTAGGACTCCCATTTTCTCAGTGTCTTTTATATTATTTTTGTTTAATTCCAGTTTCGGGTAGTCACTTTCCGAATTATGTTGTGACTCTCTTTATCCCAGAGCAGGGATCAGCTGGCCAACTGGAAACAATGATGTCTGCCGTAGGGGTGAGATTGGTTTAGTATTTACATGCCGCCAAGGTCACACTGAGCCTCCTGGGAAAGGGAGGTTGTGACAGAGGTAAGCAGCTGAGAAGTTTAAGTGCTGTTAACTGCTTATGACTGGTTGGTGTGGGTGGAGCCTGTATATATTTCAGTATGAACTTCAGACTTCATAATTACACACAATCAGGAAAACAAGCATTGTTTCAGCTACACTGAAACTGATTCCATTGTTTACACTTTGTAAACATTGCTGTAAATTTACAGCAAGTCTGCTACAGTATTTTATTGTAAATCGCAGTATTTACAGTAAATTATTGTATTACTCAATTATAGTAATATGCTGTAAATTTGAAATACAGTAGTGTTCCTGTAAAAATACAGTAAATGGCTGGGAACTCTGCTGCCAGTATTTTACTGTAAAATTTACAAGAATTTTTTTTTGCAGTGTACTCAAATGTAACTATGTGAAATAAACAATTAATAACGTTATCATGATTCCGGGCAGGCTCCGGACCCACCGTGACCCTGAAATGGATAAGCGGTTACCGTACATTCCATGTTTTGTATTTTTATTAATAATTAATTTAAAAGTGGTTTACAGTCTTGTGGCTGCTGTTATGAGACTAAGGTATTTCTGGAGCTGGTCTAAAGAAGGAGGTGAAGACGCTAAAGTTCAGGCTGGGTAATGAATGATGGTGGTGAGCTGCTGGACTCAGGATCAGGAACTAAATGAGATTTAGAAGAAATCTAAAAATACCAGTGTGACCGGCCCAGCTCTATTCTCTCCTGGTTGTAAAAGAAGAAGATTAGGTCAGTTGGCTGGTGGTGGGAGGCTGGTGCCATAGGAATGTGACTCTGTGGATTCCTAAATGGAATATTTGGCATTTTGTTGGAGTTATAATCGCTGGATAATTGCTGCATTTGGCTTTAATTACCTTCGAATTTTGCCAGAGTTCAGTTGGAATTCTGCTGGAATTATATTGACTTTTTTTTTTTAGATTTTTCCTATTCTTTGCAATTCTGCTGGAATTCTTCTGGATGTTTTTTCAGGACTATGTCGCTGGACTGTTGTGGCTGACAGAGCAGTGAGCAGGACCCGAGCTGATGTCTGAGGATGGGTCAGACTCAGAGCGACTGTGAGGAGGAAGTGGACCTGGCTCAGATTCAGTCTCTCTATGCGGCCTTCATGAATGAGTGTCCCAGCGGAGCGTTGCACCTCCACGAATTCCGCAAGATCTTCGGCGTGCGGAGATCCTCTGAGGAGGAGGCTCTGTATTTGGAGTGTATATTTAAATCATTCGACAGAAACAAGGTCTGCATCATTGTTCTGTGTTAAAAATGGATTTGTACATATCATTAGTCATCAGTTCTAAGGCTTGTTACCTGCTCATTACCTGCTCTACATTCATTACATTATCTTTAGTAGTTACTGGAAACCTCATAGTCACTGAAACATTCATTTCAATTACTGAATGGTTCCTAATGATCTTGTGGCTATATTAAATGATTCAGCTGTTAAAATGACTCAGAAATGAACGACACTACGAAACTAATGTGTTGAACTGATTGATATGGGTTTAGTTCTTGTTACGTAAAGCATGATAACATTGTAATCAACATTTCAGTGATTAATATTAATTTTCCAGTATCAAGCCTTTTTTTACACAGTATGTCCATGAACTCATTACCTGAATTACTGAATTAACTACAGTGGAGCGCATTCAGAGAACCAGAACTCAAAAATAATACATTAAAATGTCTGTGTGCATTTTCAGGACAATGTACTAGACTTCATGGAGTTTGTGGCAGCTGTGCACTTGGTGCTCAGAGGGAAACTGGAAGACAGGCTCAGGTGGTCCTTTAAAGTCTACGACAAAGACGAGAACGGCAAACTGGACAGGAACGAAGTCAAGCATATCATTACAGTAAGAGAAATACTGTTTTTAATGTGAACTGCTCAGGTTTAGAGACATGTATAGAGTCAGTGTTGCTGATAGGAAACAAACATCTAAAGAGTTTGAAGCCTCTGACAGCTCCCTCCCTGAAAGCTATTCCGTGAAATAGTGTGTGACACTGTCCACAGGTGTGAGTGTGTGAGTGACTGGGTGAGTGTGTGACACTGTCCACAGGTGGGAATGTGAGAGTGACTGGGTGAGTGTGTGTGATACTGTCCACAGGTGTGAGTGTGTGAGTGACTGGGTGAGTGTGTTACACTGTCCACAGGTGTGAGTGTGTGAGTGACTGGGTGAGTGTGTTACACTGTCCACAGGTGTGAGTGTGTGAGTGACTGGGTGAGTGTATGAAACTGTCCACAGGTGTGTGTGTGTGTGTGTGTGTGTGTGTGTGAGTGACTGGGTGAGTGTGTTTGATACTGTCCACAGGTGTGAGTGTGTGAGTGACTGGGTGAGTGTGTTACACTGTCCACAGGTGTGAGTGTGTGAGTGACTGGGTGAGTGTATGAAACTTTCCACAGGTGTGTGTGTGTGTGAGTGACTGGGTGAGTGTGTTTGATACTGTCCACAGGTGTGAGTGTGTGAGTGACTGGGTGAGTGTGTGTGATACTGTCCACAGGTGTGAGTGTGTGAGTGACTGGGTAAGTGTGTGATACTGTCCACAGGTGTGAGTGTGTGAGTGACTGGGTGAGTGTGTGTGATACTGTCCACAGGTGTGAGTGTTTGAGTTTCATTTATAAAGCATTAAATATCACATGTTTGTATTACATTACATTACATCATTTTGAATCACTTTAAATGACTTTACTGTGTCCTCATACTTTTCTGTTGTTAACTGTGAGGTATGGACTGTTGTTCACAGATCATATGCAAAATTAAGAAACTGAACACAGAGATGACGCCCAGCGAAGTGTGTGACAAGATATTCGAGCTCGTGGATCAGAATAAAGACGGTAAATCTAAGTGTATTGACGTCTGTGGAGTGGTGTCTGTGATCCAGAACTAATCGTCTCACATACTTCAGTACTTCAGTGCTTCTGTTTGAATACTGTCAAAACTAAACAACGTGCCTCATGTCTGTTAGATAAGCTCCATCCTGGGCACACTTTCATTATGTAATGACTGAAACAGAGCAGTATTTGAAGTCTGGAGGTACACAATAGCTTTAGTATTGTGTATTGTGTACACAATAGGCATGAGTATTCAGTGCTTCACGTCAATGACTATCCGTGTGCTGTGATGAAGTTGTCTTAAGAGTCATAATAAACCCTCTGTCTTCTCACAGGTCAGATATCGCTGACCGAGTTCATCGAGGGGGCTCAGAAAGACGAGTGGATCATGCAGCTGCTCAAACTGGACGTGGACGCCAGCGGCTGGTTCAGAGAGAACTGGAGGAAAAAGACTTGACAGCAGTTGAGAACTTCACTCTGCCCTGAGATTGTTTCTGAAGACCCCAGTGTGTGGAGTCTTTGGGGAGGTGGTCCAGAAACTGAGCCTGTTTGAATGGAATGGGGGTCTGTTCCTTACTTGTCTGCTGTTTACAGATGAACTGAAGTCAAGCAGAGAGCTCTGTATGGACATGGACTGCAAATGTATCAATGGAATTCTTTCGTCCTAAAGGTTGCAGGAACTGGAATATGGCATCATAACAACAACGCGTGGCTGAACATACTTGTAAACCACTTGAAAGGGACATATTCTGCCCCTTGTAAAAAACAAATGAACATGTGTGAGCGTTCTCCCCTGTCTAAACAGCCCTGTTTAGAAGGGCTGGTTTCAGCGCACAGCAGTGAGGAGCAGAAGCTCTGCTTTTTAGTCGTTTTCACTCTGTTCTCTTTATTCTCCATTCTCATTTTCTCTGTTGTTTACCCAGTGCTTCTATTTCTCTGCACTGTGAAGGACTGGCGCCCCCTCCAGGGTGTATTCCCGCCTTGCACCCTGTGAATCTGGGTAGGATCTGGACCCACCGCGACCCTGAATTGGATAAGTGGTTACAGATAATGAATGAATGAATGAATATATATGTCACCTGAACTAATATTAGGATAAACAACTTGTATGCAGATCTCTCATTATTCGTAATTGGTTGTTGTTTCCTAAACTTTTTGACCAAACACAGTCCC
This sequence comes from Hoplias malabaricus, assembly GCF_029633855.1. Lineage (NCBI taxonomy): Eukaryota > Metazoa > Chordata > Actinopteri > Characiformes > Erythrinidae > Hoplias > Hoplias malabaricus. The sequence continues at coordinate 14,667,725 of NC_089816.1, forward strand.
AATTGAGTCTCTGTTCTCAGTCTGTTCGGGAAGCGATTAACTGAGATGGAGCATGTCATCCCTGAACAGATCCCCAGATGGTCTTTTTATTTGTTTCACAACTGAGTCAAGTTCTTACCTCTTTAAAAAAATTACACAGTGTTTGGTCTCATGTAATGCCTTCCTCCTGTCCAAGTTTATGTTTGATTAGCGTTCGCATGCAATTGACCACGTAACTCATTTGCAGGATTAGCCTTGTATAGGATTAGTGTCCTGATCGTTCCTTTAGTGCCTCAAGCTAAGCTTCACACTCTCTTTTGGACAGCGCTGAAGTGACCCTTGCCAAGTCATGTGTCTGACTGTTATGGGCAGGTGCTAAATCATTAGTGTTTTTTAAAGGGATTCTGTAGAATAATTTTCTCTCTCAAAGCTTTTTGTAAATCTAAGATGAACTATAAACCATTTATACTGGTACAGTGCCAGCTGTTTTAAACATGCTATAAAGACATGCTATAGATAGATAGATAGATAGATAGATAGATAGATAGATAGATAGATAGATAGATAGATAGATAGATAGATAGATAGATAGATAGATAGATGGACGGACGGACGGACGGATGGATGGATGGATGTGGGTTGGCCTCACCAAAGAGAGAAAACATGTGTTTGCCTCAAACCTCCCAAGGATGAGCGGAATGGACCAGGACTAGCAAATAAGATTTAAACATTTAATAATTATATTTTCAGAAAAGCTGTAATTTTATAAGCCCCAGAGTGACGCTGTATTATTGTAGTATGTGTACTATAAACACTGGTCTAACTGCATTATGTTTTGCTGGTGTCACTGAGAATGAAGGAGCTGTGTCTAAGTTTAGGTAAAAGAATGTCAGTTATGAGACAATGGCAGTGACTCCAACAGAGATCATGAGACCAAGTGATGAGAAGGCTTCCTACTAATTGAAACCTAATAAAAATGTTTGCTTGTTTGTTTAATCTTCCACAAAAAAAACAACAGCCATTTTGTTTCCCCAAACATACCATTCCACCTAAAAAAGTGTGTAGCTTCTGAACCTAAACAAACCAGAGGGAACAGTGTTTCCCCACAATTGCAGATGTCCCCTAAAAGTACAAAAATAATGAAGATTAAGTCTGCAAGTCAAACAACCCCCCAATTTTCCGGTGTTTTTTTATTTTTTATTTATTTACTTTTTAATGGTAATTGTGTGTTTTTTTTTTTAGAAGTGTTGTTATGTTCAGGTTTTTTTATGCTTATGAATATATAGACTGATATATCTGTGAAATATGATATTCGATAGATATTTCATATATGTGAACATTTAAATTGAAATGGAAAATTCAAATAAGATGTGTATTTATTATTATAAAAATGATTCAGTGACATTTCTTGTACTTCTTCTATTGCCCTCTTCATTTCCAGTCTTGGGTCTTTAGTAAAACACCATTGTCTAAGGAAGGGGAGAAAATGAGCACAAAATAAACTTACAATACAGTAAAAGGTCAGCTGCCCTGGAAAGTCTACCCAGCAAATTCACCAGTGATAAATCAACACTATTAGTGTTAAATCAACACAGTTAGTGTAATAATTTAACACTCTCAGTGTTACGTTAACACAAATAGTGTTGTTTTAACACTAACTTTAAAGGAGCACTACATAATATTTTTACCTTAAAATTACAGTTTCAAAATCACTGTAATGCTTCATTGAAAAATAATACGGATAATACTTGCTATTCTGGGCTCTGCACTGCAGAAACTGCACTATATCCCACAAACAGTGTGAGTGGATGTCCAACATGGGCAACACACCCAGTCACATATTCACATACAGTGCGATTGCACCAGCAAGTCACACAACTCCAGGGACCTGGAGGTTGTGGGTTCAAGTCCCGCTCCAGGTGACTGTCTGTGAGGAGTGTGGTGTGTTCTCCCTGTGTCTGCGTGGGTTTCTTCCAGGTGACTGTCTGTGTGGAGTGTGGTGTGTTCTCCCTGTGTCTGCATGGGTTTCCTCCAGGTGACTGTCTGTGTGGAGTGTGGTGTGTTCTTCCTGTGCCAGCGGGGGTTTCCTCCGGGTGACTTTCTGTGTGGAGAGTGCTGTTTTCTACCAGTGTCTGCGTGGGTTTCCTCCGGGTGACTGTCTGTGAGGAGTGTGGTGTGTTCTCCCTGTGTCTGCGTGGCTTTCCTCCGGGTGACTGTCTGTGAGGAGTGTGGTGTGTTCTCCCTGTGTCTGCGTGGGTATCCTCCGGGTGACTGTCTGTGAGGAGTGTGGTGTCTTCTCCCTGTGTCTGCGTGGGTTTCCTCCGGTTGACTGTCTGTTAGGAGTGTGGTGTGTTCTCCCTGTGTCTGCGTGGGTTTCCTCTGGATGACTGTCTGTGAGGAGTGTGGTGTGTTCTCCCTGTGTCTGCGTGGGTATCCTCCGGGTGACTGTCTGTGAGGAGTGTGGTGTCTTCTCCCTGTGTCTGCGTGGGTTTCCTCTGGATGACTTTCTGTGAGGAGTGTGGTGTGTTCTCCCTGTGTCTGCGTGGGTTTCCTCTGGATGACTGTCTGTGAGGAGTGTGGTGTGTTCTCCCTGTGTCTGCGTGGGTTTCCTCCAGATGACTGTCTGTGAGGAGAGTGGTGTTTTCTCCCAGTGTCTGCGTGGGTTTCCTCCGGGTGACTGTCTGTGAGGAGTGTGGTGTGTTCTCTCTCTGTCTGTGTGGGTTTCCTCCGGATGACTGTCTGTGAGGAGTGTGGTGTGTTCTTTCTGTGTCTGCGTGGGTTTCCTCCGGGTGACTGTCTGTGAGGAGTGTGGTGTGTTCTCCCTGTGTCTGCGTGGGTTTCCTCTGGGTGACTGTCTGTGAGGAGTGTGGTGTGATCTCCCTGTGTCTGCATGAGTTTCCTCCGGATGACTGTCTGTGAGTAGTGTGGTGTGTTCTCCCTGTGCCAGCGTGGGTTCCCTCCGGGTGACTTTCTGTGAGGAGAGTGGTGTGTTCTCCCAGTGTCTGCGTGGGTTTCCTCCAGGTGACTGTCTGTGAAGAGTGTGGTGTGTTCTCTCTGTGTCTGCGTGGGTTTTCTCCGGGTGACTGTCTGTGAGGAGTGTGGTGTGTTCTCTCTGTGTCTGCGTGGGTTTCCTCCGGGTGACTGTCTGTGAGGAGTGTGGTGTGTTCTTCCTGTGTCTGTGTGGGTTTCCTCCGGGTGACTGTCTGCGAGGAGTGTGGTGTTTTCTCCCTGTGTCTGCGTGGGTTTCCTCGGGATGCCTGTCTGTAAGGAGTGTGGTGTATTCTCCCAGTGTCCGCGTGGGTCTCCTCCGGGTGACTGTCTGTGAGGAGTGTGGTGTGTTCTCCCTGTGTCTGCGTGGGTTTTCTCAAGGTGACTGTCTGTGAGGAGTGTGGTGTGTTCTCCCTGTGTCTGCGTGTGTTTCCTCCGGGTGACTGTCTGTGAGGAGTGTGGTGTTTTCTCCCAGTGTCTGCGTGGGTTTCCTCCGGGTGACTGTCTGTGAGGAGTGTGGTGTGTTCTCTCTCTGTCTGCGTGGGTTTCCTCCGGATGACTGTCTGTGAGGAGTGTGGTGTGTTCTTTCTGTGTCTGCGTGGGTTTCCTCCGGGTGACTGTCTGTGAGGAGTGTGGTGTGTTCTCCCTGTGTCTGCGTGGGTTTCCTCCAGGTGACTGTCTGTGAGGAGTGTGGTGTGTTCTCCCTGTGTCTGCGTGTGTTTCCTCCGGGTGACTGTCTGTGAGGAGTGTGGTGTGTTATCCCTGTGTCTGCGTGGGTTTCCTCCAGGTGACTGTCTGTGAGGAGTGTGGTGTGTTCTCTGGATAAGCGTTTACAGATAATGAATGAATGTATGAATTTGGAAGCATTTTTTTCTTTTTTCCCTCAAATATGTGCCGTGAACAGTGGGTAATTGAAAGAGGACATACGTAAACTATATTGACAGTTTCTTACAAACATCTCTGAAAAAAGAATGCAGATTTCAGCTATATTCAAAGGATCATTCAAATCAGAACAGCCTTCAGTGATGAAACCTCTGGTAAATGCAGCCCAGTCTGTGGGACCCAATTAGTTTTTCCTGTACAAATATATAAAAAGAAAAAAAGATTCTGATTTATGCAAACTTTAAGTACTTGTTGTAACTTTCCACGTTATAAAGAAAAGATTTTCAAAATATTCCATGAGACCTATCATTTATTTTATGATGTTTACAAAAAAAAAAAAACAATAAATATAACTTTTCCCTACATTTTTCAGTCGTCTTCTCAGGTCATCACAGGTTTAAAAGTGGGGCGTAATGCTTCTGTGCCTATTTGTGTAGCAGAGTGACCTGAAGCAAGAGCAGAGCCAAATGGAGGCACAGAAGAACCTGAGGTGGCTTTTGGATTACACTGAGTGTGTTAAAGGTTGTGGTCACATTTAACCTGAAGACGTTGATCTATTTAATGCATTTTGCAATCTAAGAGACTCTTATATGATGAGATCTTAATCTTAAGAATAATGCTGCAGTATATATGGCCCCTTTCTACAATATCATAATTAATCTTTGATGTTTGCTTCAAGAAGAGTAATTTTACACTTAAAGGCAAAGTTCATGACGGTAATTTAAATAAAACTAAAAAAAAAAAAAAAAAATTTTTTGCAAATTTCAGATGTTTCCTCACCATTTGTTGCTCAAAACTGGTCTGATGTGTTTAAGAACCCCCAGTGTCTGTAAATAAGTAAAAAAACAAACTGTCTCGTCCAGTATGCTAGGCTTCTCTATCTATCTGTCCCTCTCTCGCCCTCTCTCACTCACCCTCTGCCCACCTTCTCTCTCTCTCTCTTTCTCTCTCTCTCTCTCTCTCTCTCTCCCTCTCTCTCTCCCCCTCTCTCCCTCTCTCTCTCTCTCTCTCTCTCTATTCAGCCACATACAAACAACAGTCATTATTCTACCACAAACTTACGATTAAACCATAAAAGATGTGGAGCTTTGAACTCCACATGCCTCACAACTCACACATTTAGTCTGTGACACAGTTAACTCTCCTGCTGTAATAGTCCTATGTGATTTCTAGCACCTTACAATACATTGTTTAATACCAATGTTAAAAAACAAGGAACTTTCTAACAGTTCTGGCAGTTAACATTGTTATTGTGTTTTTTTTTATCTATATCCATTATGTACTATGCCCATATTTTATTGAAACAGTTCATCATAGTGTCAGTAAACATCTATTTAAGTCTATTGAACATAACCTTATAATGTGACCAAGAATGTTGACTCATGAGTCATGGAGTTAGCATAATGCTAACTCTTTGTTCCATCACATTTCAGCTACGTTAGTCTTTTAGCTAAAGTGGACAACTAAAGAAGCAAAACACAAAACACATGTTGCCAGAGGAAAGAAAAGTAAAAAAAAAAAAGGGAGATAACTAAACCCCACTCGCTTTTATTTCTCTTGTGTTTCATGTCTCTTCTCATCTCCTAAGGCATTTTCGGAGAATCAGTTACTTTACTCTGAGTTAGCGGGCTAGCTGGTCCCCACTTTGAGGTAATGTGGAAAGCCTAGCAGCAAAATAGAAAACTGGGTACAAGTCCTGCTCTTTTTTAAGGTCATTTCACAAAGTCAATTTATTAGTTGGAACATTTTTAAAGAAAACAGTAAATTAATCATTCATGTTTCAGATTATGTACCAGCTTTGGGGAATGTAAAAAGGCAAATGTGTGACAGATTAGCCATTGAGATACATGCTAACAAACACGTTAATGCTTCCACTACTAGTTACCTACAAAATCCTCACAGCTCCAGGGCAAAACTAAAAGAAACACACTGATATATTGTGAATCTTTTGGCTCCATCCTGAGTAAGGCCTAATAGCTGAAAATCAGTTTTTCCACCGCTAACATTTGACTTTGTAATGGGAGCCGATTGTTTCCTACACGATATGGTCATGGACACTTCTCTTTCATCATGGAGAAAATAGATCTGGCCTGTACAAGTTATCCACACCCATTGTGCCAGCATTGAAAATGTCCTTTGAAGGCCTGCTAGCGGTGGCTACCAATCGTACTCCTGTTGGAATGCTCTAGTATCCAGGAGCCCTTGGTCAACAGTGGACAGACAAACGGTCACATCAGCATTATGACCATTGCTCAGTGCATTATTTATAGTAGATTCCAGCATGCCATTCTTTAGCAGTGGATGGTTCACCTTTTTCCCCCACACAGCAGCACTGAATCAAAGTCCTGTAACATATTTTCAAATATTGATATATGAGTTATACCGTGTGTGTGTGTGTGAAATCCTATGTTTTATTTTTGTTTTATTTTTAGAGTTTCCATAAAACGCAGACATTCGAAAATAGCATAACAATTATAAATGACTTTCCTCAAGAAATACAGAGACACTTTATAGTACTTCCAGCATCTATCAAGGTGCTCTTCTCTTTTTTTGGTCTGAAAAAGATGTTATTTGAATGACCACTAACAAAAAGCAGAGGTGAAGATTCAGAGATTCAGCTAACCTTTGGTTAGGCGTCAACTTTGAGGACATTAGATATAATCACAGATCAATATCATGGGTCTTAACAGAGGCTGAGCTTTTAAGAAGTTATTATCAAGCAAAGCATTAAAGAACATAGGCTATTCGCACTCGGAGGAGAAAATGCAACCAGTTTCAATCACTGAACTTTAGACTTGAGACTGGAACTTCAGGGTAAAATCATTTGTTAACTTCTCTATGTCTTATATGTCTTATCTGCCTAATGTATTTTACTGTAGTATCTAAGTTGATCATCTTTAATGCTGAATATTCTCCCTAATGCTAAAAATTTGAGGTAGGTTTTATATAAATAAACAGAAAAATAATAAATTGAAAAGAGCTAATATTTAAAGGTTTTGTCTTTGGGTAGCTGCTGTATTCGGACAGTGTCCATGATGTTCTACCTATGCATGTTTTGTAAGAGAGAGAGAGAGAGACAGAGGTGAAATGTCTCCTAAAAAGGCATGTAGTCCTGTGGCTGTGTGAAGGCACTGATCCCCTGGGAGGTGTTTAAATAGGGGGAGCAGGTGAATGAGAGTTTACTCTCACTCCGTTTCAATCTCTCTCTCTCTCTCTCTCTAGGGAGCCAGTGTTCCAGGCCGTTCTCTCTCCCTCTCCTGGGTGAGTCTATGTGATATTCTCATTAAGCTAATGATCCGTCCCCTGTTAGCAAAGAAACAGCAGCCACACTCAGTGGTTAACAGTCTCGCTCATGCATGAGGTGAATGCACTATGAATATTAAAACTAGTTTAGTTAAATAGATCCGCTTGGCTTCTCTAAATCAACTTGCTTCAGCAATACCCATTGGATTTTATTACGCACGTTTCCAGACAACTGGGTTTCTGTTCCTTTATTATATACAAGCAGATGCACAGAAAGCACTGGCTGTAACTGATCACGAGATACAGATGGAGATTAGGTTGGAAAATAATGGAGGATTCTTTAAATATTTAGCTAATTCCACTTTAGCATGAAAGGAATGGGTTAATACAAGTCCACATTAAGTCCAATTAAGTGTGTCTAAATGTTGCTTCTTGAATTTGGCATTGGAGCTAACAGGCTAACGTTGCTAACAAATGGCTAACACATTAGCAACTGAAAATTTTGTCTTCTCCAGCGTGGCTGAAGGGGCTTAGTGCATAGTTTACAAGGCATCTTCTGGTGTCCTAAATTACATAAAGTTTGTGTGACTGTATTAAATATCTGCTTGTGTTTTGAGTAGCGATTTGTAATTAGCGATTTGTCAGAATGTACTATACGTTCTGTATGTCTTCATATCTAAGGTGCAGCAATGGTTTGACGCTCCAACAATGCTTTATGAGTTTTTAGGGCAATCATGGGCTAAAGATTAGTGAGGTGAACCAGAAGGTCATTGGTTCAAGCCCCTCACCTGGGTGGGCAGTAAGGGAGGAGGAGGTGTTCACTGGCAAATGCAGAGGTCATATTAGGTTGCACTGTTGTACATTTTATTTAATACGTCATAAAGCAGCTGGCTTTTTCCTTGAGAGTTAGTTTGTTGATTTGTTTAAAAAAACTTTGTAAAGTGGAACTTCTGTCAAATCATTCCTTAAACTGTTGATTGTAACAAACAATTAAGAGAAATGCATAGGACACTGAGAATATACATGTGTATAGATATATTTAGTACTGACGGTATGTAAATATGCACATGTTCCACAGTTGTGAGCAATGTGTGATGATGAAGAGACCACAGCTCTGGTGTGTGATAATGGATCTGGCCTGGTGAAGGCAGGCTTCGCTGGAGATGATGCCCCCAGAGCTGTTTTCCCCTCCATTGTGGGACGCCCTCGCCACCAGGTGGAGTCCGTCACACACTCTTACACTGACATGCTCTCACAATATTCTATTCTATTCAACTATAAGAAAATGTAGGCCACAAACATATGCAAAAGTTTGTAGACATGTTTTTTAATAAGTGAACAATCTTTACAATTTTGTCACACACAGTTTGTACAATCTTCAGCAAAAAGGTACTGCCAGTAAAAAAGGACTCTCCACAGACGCAGCTTAAGGTCACCATTAATGTCACTTTCAAGGTCACTTTCAATATTAGGTGTGGGGTAGAAGGGTAACCCCCCCCCCCCCCACACCCCCCATTATCGGGCTGTGGAGCAGTTTCACTGATATCTGGAGTGTTGGAGCTCTATCTGTTACCTTTGGACTGGAGTGATGTTTGAAATCCAAAAAACAAGGCGCCTTGACTCATCGGAACCTAGCATCATTCATTCTGTGAGAATATTGTGATGAAGTAAAGTGCATGGTCTTTCTGTCTGTGTCCTGTAGGGGGTCATGGTGGGTATGGGTCAGAAGGACAGCTATGTAGGAGACGAGGCTCAGAGCAAGAGAGGAATCCTCACCCTCAAATACCCCATCGAGCACGGCATCATCACCAACTGGGACGACATGGAGAAGGCACGTTACGCCTCACTACACAGCGTTACGCAGTATATCTTTAAGGTTTAACATTAGATTATAGTGTAGTTTAAGCTTATGTTTAGGATTAGGATTCCATTTTTAGAGCTTTGAGTTGAAGTTAAGGTCAGGGTGAGTGTGAGGTTTGTGATTAACATTAGATTTAGTCTGAGGTTCAAGTTATTTAGAGTGGTGCTACTGAATTAATAATAATGAATGAATTTCAATGTCTGGTGTTCAGATCTGGCACCACACCTTCTACAACGAGCTGCGTGTGGCTCCAGAGGAGCATCCTGTTCTTCTGACTGAAGCTCCGCTCAACCCCAAAGCCAACAGGGAAAAGATGACACAGGTGCCCACTTTATACTAATATTTACATGTAGTTTTTTTTTTATAGTTAAAAATACAGTTTTATTATTATTTTTTTTTATTATGCGTTTCCTTCAGGTGACTGTATGTGAGGAGTGTGGTGTGTTCTCTCTGTGTCTGCGTGGGTTTCCTCCGGGTGACTGTCTGTGAGGAGCGTGGTGTGTTCTCCCTGTGTCTGCGTGGGTTTCCTCCGGGTGACTGTCTGTGAGGAGTGTGGTGTGTTCTCCCTGTGTCTGTGTGGGTTTCCTCCGGGTGACTGTCTGTGAGGAGTGTGGTGTGTTCTCCCTGTGTCTGCGTGGGTTTCCTCCGGGTGCTCCGGTTTCCTTCCACACTCCAAAAACACACGTTGGTAGGTGAATTGGTGACACAAGTGTCCGTAGGTGTAAGTGTGTGAGTGAATGTGTGTGTGTGTGTGTTGCCCTGTGAAGGACTGGCGCCCCCTCCAGGGTGTATTCCCGACCTTGCACTCAATGATTCCAGGTAGACTCTGGAACCACCGCGACCCTGAACTGGATAAGGGTTACAGATAATGAATGAATGTGTCACGCCCTCGTCCTTTCAGGTCTGTTGTCCCCGCCATGTGCTTTATCTGCACATGGCTTTGTCTGTTATTGTCCTTGTTTCCACCCTTGTTCTGCCTTTGATCCGCCTCCTCGTCTGTGTCATTTGTTAACCTGCCCCCTTGTTATCTGTCCAGGTGCATCTTGTCTCAGTCTAGTATTTAAGCCCCCTTGTCTCACGTCCTGTTTGTCGAACATTTCTTGGTTGTCCTATGTCAAGTCGGTCATGTTATCTGTCTATCTCCGAAGCTTCCCCCGTCGTCGTTTCATTTCCTTTGTCATTGTTTCACCTTTGTTTTGTCCCAAGTCATGTCGTGTTGTTTATCTTCCGTTTTCTAGTCAGGTCATGTTTGTTTTGTAGTTTTGTCATTCTGTGTATCTCCTGTCCCTAGTAGTTTCATATCCTAGTCTTGTTGTTTCCTTTGTAGCTTGTCTTGGTTTTGTTATATCTTTTTTTATATTAAACTCATCGTGTTTTAGCAAGTGCGTCCGCCTCCATCACTCCGCCCTGTGATCCGTGACAGAATGAGTATATTAAAGTGTCAGTAACACTTTTATGACAGAGTTGCTTCAATATTTACTCTTTTGCAATCTGACGTCTCACCTGCGCACCCCTGCAATTGTGAGCCCCACAGTTAGCACACTTATGCCTTAGGGTGTAGTAAGCCTGGGGTTTTAACCAATTAAACCCAAGGCTTGTTTCATTCCCAGTCCTATTGTTCAGTAACTACAGCATGAATACTACAATGAGTTATTCTTAGGTAATAGTTGCATAAAATGGCCCAGTTATTCTTAGAAAATGATTGCCTATAATAAAAGACATCTATCTCAGAGGTTAAATCATTTACACTTGGTGACCTTTGACCAGCTTCAGTTTGTTGCAGTATATGATGATATACTCTGCCAAAAGTGTGTAGACAACACTTTATATTAGTGAACGCAGCTACTTTAAGGTGACACTGATATTTGATTGTGTTCATACTTGCTTGCGCAACCTGAAATGAGATGGAACCCTCTGGAGCAGCTACACATGAGCCTAATGGCACCAAGCCCAATGGCAAGCATAGATCACAGATGTATGAAATCCCCCACCAAAGTTTTAGTGGCTGAAAACCCTCAAATCCTCTCAGCAATGCTCCAACATTTATGGATATCCTATATCCAGAAGAGTAGAGCAGGTTACTGCTGCAAAAGCAGACAAATCGTTTATTACCACCCTTGATTTCTGAAGAAATGTTGTCGGCGCACCAAGATATTTGACTATGTAGTGCATGATGCTGCTTTTCTGCTGAACTGAGTGGAATAATGGAAATGTCATTGATGTATGGTGTTTTCAGATCATGTTTGAAACCTTCAACGTTCCTGCCATGTATGTGGCCATCCAGGCTGTGCTTTCCCTCTACGCCTCTGGACGTACCACAGGTGAGGGCCTGACTTTCAGATTCTCATGTTTACTCTGTATAGGGGCCATATCAGGATGAATGTTTCTTTAATAATGTAACAGTTGTCAGCCCTGCTCCAAAAGCTGATGAAGCACATATGTCCAGGCTTAGAAAACTGAGCACTCAGAAACACCACTGCTTCAGCCTGTATATTTCACCATGAGTCTCATTTAAAAATAAAAAAATGCTTGTGAAGATGATGTTGTTTTTATTCTAAGCCTTCTGCTTTTTTATGTTGTATCATGCTGCATTTGCTGTGTGTGTGAATGTTATTTATTTATCAACAGTAATTAATTTAGCTGGGTGGTACGGTGAGGAGGTCTGTGAGGAGTGTGGTGTGTTCTCCCTATGTCTGCGTGGGTTTCCTCCAGGTGACTGTCTGTGGGGAGTGTGGTGTGTTCTCCCTGTGTCTGCGTGGGTTTCCTCTGGGTGACTGTGAGGAGTGTGGTGTGTTCTCCCTGTGTCTGCATGGATTTCCTCTGGGTGACTGTCTGTGAGGAGCGTGGTGTGTTCTCCCTGTGTCTGTGTGGGTTTCCTCCAGGTGACTGTCTGTGAGGAGTGTGGTGTGTTCTCCCTGTGTCTGTGTGGGTTTCCTCTGGGTGACTGTCTGTGAGGAGTGTGGTGTGTTTTCCCTGTGCCCGCGTGGGTTTCCTCCAGGTGACTGTCTGTGAGGAGTGTGGTGTGTTCTGCCTGTGTCTGTGTGGGTTTCCTCCAGGTGACTGTCTGTGAGGAGTGTGGTGTGTTCTCCCTGTGTTTGCGTGGGTTTCCTCTGGGTGACTGTCTGTGAGGTGTGTGGTGTGTTCTCCCTGTGTCTGAGTGGGTTTCCTCCAGGTGACTGTCTGTGGGGAGTGTGGTGTGTTCTCCCTGTGTCTGAGTGGGTTTCCTCCGGGTGACTGTCTGTGAGGAGTGTGGTGTGTTCTCCCTGTTTCTGCGTGGTTTTACTCCGGGTGACTGCCTGTGAGGAGTGTAGTGTGTTCTCCCTGTGTCTGCGTGGGTTTCCTCTGAGTGCTCTGGTTTCCTCACATGCTCCAAAAACACACATTGGTAGGTGGACCGGTGACTCAAAAGCATCCATAGGTGTAAGTGAATGCGTGTGTTGCCCTGTGAAGGACTGGCGCCCCCTCCAAGGCGTGTTCCTGCCTTGCGCTTAATGATTCCGGGTAGATTCTGGACCCACCCAGAACTGGATAAGTGCTTACAGACTATGAATTTAATGAATTAATTAATTTAGATTCACTATGACGTTTAATTCTACAGTAATGTTACATGTGATATTTTATTAAATTAAAGAGACACCTAACATCATTTACATCTTTCCATTTCCAAACTAGATTTCTTTGTGTCTTAAATGCTTCTGGTTCTGTACATGGATTCCAGAACAATTCCAATATACACCCCTTATGACTAGTGTGCCACTGGTGACAGGGATATATGCATAATTTCCATAGAAATGCCTTCAATTAACAGACTGGAGGAGCTGCACATGAGCCTTAGGTTACAACGCTCAGTGCCAGGTATCAAAGAGAAATATTAACCCCCAGAGCACTGCATATTCTGGAGCAATGATGAATATTTGTGAAAAGCCTGTGTGAAATGTGTCACATAGAACTAAAAAATTCAACATCATCCTTAAGTATTCAAAATTAGAAAAGAATTAGTATTAAGCATTAAGAATTATTATTAGACTGTTATTAGATTATTGTTGCAGCTCCCTATAAATCCCTTGATTCCAGAGGAAATATCAGATCTGTCTTATAGTGTATATGATGTAATACACGCAGTGTGTTATTGAATTATCTTCTGATGAGTGTACAGGTATTGTGCTGGATGCTGGTGACGGTGTGACCCATAATGTGCCGGTTTATGAGGGCTACGCTCTGCCCCATGCCATCATGAGACTGGACCTGGCTGGCAGAGACCTCACTGACTACCTCATGAAGATCCTGACCGAGAGAGGATACTCCTTCGTTACTACAGGTACTTCACACACTGTCCCGACCAATCACACTCAATCACACAGTTCCCAGCACTGCACCCTAGAATCTACAGTGAAGACGTGACTCACTGGATTACATTATTTTCACATGAATAAAATATATTCCACCATTTCAGTGCATATTAATTCAACATTTTCATTCATTTTGGATACGACTGCATAGATGTAGTGTGGCACGGTGGCGCAGCAGGGAGCATCACAGTCACACAGCTCCAGGGACCTGTGTCCTGAGTCCCACTCCTGGTGACTGTCTGTGAGAAGTGTGGTGTGTTCTCGCTGTGTCTGTGTGGGTTTCCTCCTGGTGACTGTCTGTGAGGAGTACGGTGTGTTCTCCCTGTGTCTACGTGGGTTTCCTCCGGGTGACTGTCTGTGAGGAGTGTGGTGTGTTCTCCCTGTGTCTGTGTGGGTTTCCTCCGGGTGACTGTCTGTGAGGAGTGTGGTGTGTTCTCCCTGTGTCTGCGTGGGTTTCCTCTGGGTGACTGTCTGTGAGGAGTGTGGTGTGTTCTCCCTGTGTCTGCGTGGGTTTCCTCCGGGTGACTGTCTGTGAGGAGTGTGGTGTGTTCTCCCTGTGTCTGCGTGAGTTTTTTCCGGGTGACACTCTGCGAGGAGTGTGGTGTGTTCTCCCTGTGTCTGCATGAGTTTCCTCCGGGTGACTCTCTGTGAGGAGTGTGGTGTGTTCTCGCTGTGTCTGCATGGGTTTCCTCCGGGTGACTGTCTGTGAGGAGTGTGGTGTGTTCTCCCTGTGTCCGCGTGGGTTTCCTCCGGGTGACTGTCTGTGAGGAGTGTGATGTGTTCTCCCTGTGTCCGCGTGGGTTTCCTCCGGGTGACTGTCTGTGAGGAGTGTGATGTGTTCTCCCTGTGTCCGCGTGGGTTTCCTCCGGGTGACTCTCTGTGAGGAGTGTGATGTGTTCTCCCTGTGTCCGCGTGGGTTTCCTCCAGGTGACTCTCTGTGAGGAGTGTGATGTGTTCTCCCTGTGTCCGCGTGGGTTTCCTCCGGGTGACTGTCTGTGAGGAGTGTGATGTGTTCTCCCTGTGTCCGCGTGGGTTTCCTCCGGGTGACTCTCTGTGAGGAGTGTGATGTGTTCTCCCTGTGTCCGCGTGGGTTTCCTCCGGGTGCTCCGGTTTCCTCCCACAGTCCAAAAACAAACATTGGTAGGTGGATTGGAGACTCAAACATGTCCGTAAGTGTGAATGTGTGAGTGTGTGTCGCCCTGTGAAGGACTGGCACCCCCTCTAAGGTGTATTCCCGCCTTGCGCCCAATGATTCCAGGTAGCCTCTGGACCCACCACAACACTGAACTGGTTACAGATAATAAATGAATGAATGAATGCATAGTTGTAATGTAATTTATTCACAAGGAACTGATGTCTGGCTTCAAATAAAATACAGTACATACAGTATGTCTATTTATTTTTTTTTTACAAGTAAAAAAACTACAAGCTGCTCTTTACACAGTGACAGATTTTCTTGAAGAACAGACTAATATTAAAATGTAGACAATTTTTTCTGGACAATGACAATATGTGAATATCGTTTATTTTATTTTCATCTGTACGCATGATCAACCTTTGCTGGGTAGTATACATTTACCCATTAAAAAAAATCCCAAGGCATATTACTAAGCCCTATTACTAAGAGTCTGCAGGTTGGACTCCAGGTGATGCCTCAGGGGTCTCAGAGAGCACATTTGGCCTCCCTCTCTGGGTGTGAAAAACCCTCTCTGGCTCACTGCCTATAGCAATGGCTAGCACGGGCATCTGGACAAGTCTGCACTCTCCTTCGATGCATTAAACTGTTAAGTGGCATTGCCTTTGTGGCAGCTCAAAAGAAACTGGGCTGGGTTGGTCTCACGCATGTGTTTGCCTTCACCCTCCAGAGGCTGGGGGCACTGTGCCATGGAGGAGATTCACCAAAAGGTTGGAACTGGAGAGTGATGTGCATGTGAATTTGTGTCCACAGCTGAGAGAGAGATCGTGAGGGACATTAAGGAGAAGCTGTGCTATGTAGCTCTGGACTTTGAAAATGAAATGGCCACTGCCGCTTCCTCTTCCTCCCTGGAGAAGTCCTATGAGCTGCCCGATGGACAGGTCATCACCATCGGCAACGAAAGATTCCGCTGCCCAGAGACTCTGTTCCAACCCTCATTCATTGGTCAGTGTTGACATACACACTTTCTTTTTCTCACTCACTCTCTCTCTCTCTCTCTCTCTCTCTCTCTCTCTCTCTCTCTCTCTCTCTCTCTCTATTTCACTCACACACCCTCCAGGTCCCTGAATATGTGTGTGGGTGTGTGTGGGTGTGCGTGTGCGAGTGCGTGAGTGTGTGTTTGTGTGTTTGTGTGTGCATGTGTTTGTGTGTGTGAGTGTGAGTGTGTTTGTGTGTGAGTGTGCCCCAGCAGTGCCGTACACTGCCTCCCAGCAGTACATGTCCACTTTAGATTGACATATATAGACTATGACACTGAACTTAACCCCCATCCCCAAATATGCAGACAGTAAAGAACTGCGTCCATTTGATTTAAATTCTCTTTTACATTTGCAGACCTTAGCAAGTTGAATCTCACATCCTCATGTCTTTGAGTTATTGTTACACAGAAGACGAGACAGTATTTTAATGCAGTTATCAGCTTTCATAACAACGTCATTTTGATCAGATTCATAGCTTGTATTCTGGCTGGATTACTTTCAGTTACCTGTGTACTTCCATCCGAGAGCGAAGAGAATGGAAAATGACGGCATCAGTATTCATAAGATTCATAACAAAACAGACCGAGTGCTGAGAATAAAATCATTCTGTTCTTTACTGGGACTCACTGTGAGATGGAAACAACAGCATAACTATTGGAGAATGTTGCATCACTGCAGTAAAAGTGTTTCATTAGCACTGAATTAGTGCCTACTGACTTCAGCAGTGTGTGTTGTATAGATCTGAAATATGTGAAATATGCAAAGAAATGTGTCACTGAGAGATTTGAATGATGAGTTTTTTTAATTGAATACGTTACAGACGTCCACCTTTTCATCATTGTATTTATGTAAAGTTCCATGCAGCTATTTGAATCACCCAGACATCGCTAAGCGCAGCCCAAAATATATTCATTCCTTTGAGTCCATACACAAAGCCTGAGCTCAGCTGATGAAAAATTCATGCCATTAATAATTCTCAATCATTCTCCTGGCTGTAGATGTGTGAGCCGTGTGATTAAATCAGGGTGCAGTAGGTGTGGAGATTCACACAGACCCCTCTCTCAGGGCACAGAGTTTGTTAGAATTTGCAGTTGCTTGTGTGCTGCCTTCAAACAAGGTATATTTACAAGATAAGAGTACCTCATTTTAATAATAATCATTCTCAGTGAGCTCCACGCTATAGGGCATGTCAATAATAAAGGCTCTGCTGGTCGATGTAAGGCCAGTACTACTTCTAATTCATTATCCCATCATTGTTTCTTATTTTCTTTAATCAGTGTAAAGCAGAAAAGCTTTCTCAACTGGTTTTCCATTTCTCAGCATTAGGGCCAATGTAGTGAATTTATGCAGATTTTAAATTGTATAGATACATTTATTCTTAAAGGAACACTACGTAAGATTTGGTGTTTTTGCTCTTGGGCTCCCCCTACAGTTGCAGAGTGTACTGCACTGTCCTGAAATCAAGGGACGAGGCGGGCGGTGGTTTCGTACCCTCCTTCCAAAGTTACATAGTGCAGTTTCTACAGTGCTGAGACTGGAGTAGCAAAGACAGAGGTGCTATTCTCCTTGTTACAGCTCAGTGGATTATCAATATGATATAGCAATGATTCTGAAGATTGCATTTGGTAGCATCCTGTGTGATGGGGGCATTCAGCTTAACAGGTTTGTATGCCTCTTTTCTTCCCCATTTTGCTTATTCACTCATTCATTCATTATCTGTAACCCTTATCCAGTTCAGGGTTGCGGTGGGTCCGGAGCCTACCCGGAATCATTGGGTGCAAGCCGGGAACACACCCTGTAGGGGGCGCCAGTCCTTCACAGGGCATTTTGCTTATTTTACTCATAAATTAAACGTTTAAACTCCAAACATTTAAGCATTGGAGCTCTCTGGTAGACGTGTGTTAAGTGTGTGTGTGGGACAGGGCATTAGTCGAGGTGGAAGGGTGACAGATCACATTTTGGTGGCGACTAATTCCGAGCGGTGGGCTGTAGCCGGAGGCGGGGGCTCTATTTATGGGACAGATGGTCCTTGGTCTTGACTCTCAGCATCAATCACTGCCTACTCATCCCAGAGAGAAGAAAGCAGTCATTTCCCGGTGTTTCCTGCTTTAAGGAAGTCTTTACCCCTCCATTCTCATCCGTTTAGTGTAAAAAGCTTCTGTGTGTTAAAGTATCGAGCCAAAAAAGTGGTCCATTTTCCTTTCATTTGTATATATTCTTATGACACTTATGACTTTGTCTTAAAGTCTTCAGCCCTGATTCAATTTTACGCCACCTTTTATTTCGAACAGTTAAATAGGCTGTGATATATGCAAATGTCTTCTGTTTTGATTGGCTCCCTGTACTTCTGCACTGCTCCTGTACTGCAGGCATGGAGTCAGCTGGCATTCATGAGACCACCTACAATGGCATTATGAAGTGTGACATTGATATTCGTAAGGACCTCTACGCCAACAACGTCCTGTCTGGCGGGACCACTATGTACCCCGGTATTGGTGACAGGATGCAGAAGGAAATCACAGCCCTGGCTCCCAGTACCATGAAGATCAAGGTAAACTTACAGTGAACTTAGACATTGGGGTTAATAACAACATTTGAACTCACTCATTCACTCACTGTAATTAATTGCACCACAAGGGGTGCTATTCCCCATAATCCAAAAAACACATGTTCTTAGGTGGATTAGCTGTACGAGTCTTCCCCTATGTGTGTGTGTGAGTGACTGGGTGAGTGTGTGATTCTCTGTGACGGCCTGGTGCCCTGTCCAGGGTGTGTTCCTGTTCAGACAGCTGACGTGTCGTGAGTGTACTTCTGCACACTGGTGGCTGTGGAGGCCACTCACTAAAGTCCCAAAGAATATAAAGTGTTTAAAAGTCTATAAAATTGCTACATACGTTTAATGAAGAGAGTACTCCACAAGGGGGTGCTATTTTGCTTCACATCAGTTACACTTTAAGTAGCATTGGTTTGAACTGAGCATAAACATGTGATAATATAATAATAATAAATATAATATAATAAAGTTTTTTACAAGTAAGATGTAATTTGCATTGGGGATTAAGGGTGTATGATTATATTTTGGAGGGGGTGCCAGTCCTTCACAGGGCAACACACACACTCAAACATTCACTCACGCACTCAAACCATCGGACACTCTTCAGTCACCAATCCACCTACCAACGTGTGTTTTTGGAGCATGGGAGGAAACCGGAGCACCCGGAGGAAACCCACACAGACACAGAGAGAACACATCACACTCCTCACAGACAGTCACCTGGAGCTGTGTGACTGCAACACTACTCGCTGTGCCACCGTGCTGCCCAGATAAAACATATTGAATTTAATTGAAAATTTTTAACAATTCGTACAGCTCTGTGTTCCTGGACCTCCAAAGAATGTTCTGTTTGGACCCTCCAATGTTCAGTCTGTGTTTTAACAACTTTTTATTTTATTGAGGAACATGTGGTGTACACAGTGATACTGATTGTCCCCTCATGTGCAGATGATAGCTCCCCCTGAGAGGAAGTACTCCGTGTGGATCGGAGGCTCCATCCTGGCCTCACTCTCTACCTTCCAGCAGATGTGGATCAGCAAGGATGAGTACGAGGAGGCTGGACCCTCCATTGTCCACAGGAAGTGCTTCTGAAGAGCCCATCCCTCGCAACTACTGGACTCTGCCTCTTGTCTGTCTCCAGGCCCTGCTGTGCCTCTTGCAGTAATTCACAAAGTGTCGTTTCATGTTTTCTGGAAGTGCTGGTGTTTAAATATTCATGGTCTGACCACAGCAAATCGCTCAATAAATGTGTTATGTGTATTTCCAACCACACTACCACATGTATGGTATTATTACTGCATGAAATATGCATTGCTCTCATGTAGGGGCTGAGCCCCCCCACCCCCCACCACCCCTACATCCCTTGCTGGAGGAGACAGTTCTCCTATAAATCCACTGGAGGGCAGAATATTGCATGGAACTGCTTTCAAAAACACTTTTACACACATAAATTATTAGAGGTTATAGCAGTTATAAGGAGTGATTTGACCTGATTTAATTAGGAATGAGGCACATTCCAGGGCAGCCAATCAGGACAGGGGTCATTTCTGTATTTTAATTGTAAAGGTCTAGGTTAATTTTAAAGATTCTAAAAGGTCAAGAGATGTTGGGTAACATCATAAATGATAAATTCACAATACGAGCCCTTAAATGATTTCCAGATACATTACAATGTTTACAGTTTCCATGATTAACACCATTAGTTATTTGACATTGGTTTTGCAGTGGTTTAAAGTGGGAAACTTCACCATCACCAGCTCTGAACATACTGTACATAAGAGAAACCAGGTCAGCTCAATGTAGGCCAGAGACATAGCTGCTATTCTGCGGGCAAACTTAAACACAACACACACACACTTTCTCACACACATGGCTCCTTCTTTGGAACACCTCAAGAATGAATGACATTCATTAATTTGTTCATTCATTCTTTTTCTGTAACCACTTCATCTCATTCAGGGTCGCAGTGGGACCGTTGACACCTGGAATCAATGGTGCATAAGAGAAACACACACTGGGCATGGAGCCAGACCATCCCGAGACATCACACACACTCACCCAGTCACTCACACCTGTCACCCAAGGCTTGAACTTGAATTGAATCCACATTTCCTGGAATGAATGAATAATAGTATCGCTTATATAGCATTTTTCTAGAATTTCATTTTAGATTCATTATTAGTCACCTCAATCACCACCAACGTGCACCATCCACATGGAGGGAGCGACAACAGAAAATGTATTAAATCTACACCAGGTATTTGGAAGTGAGTTTATAATGTACAGCACTTCATAAATATTACAGTTACACTTATATAGCGCCTTTCTAGAAACTCAAGGACGTTTTATAATCAACACAACATTCAATCCACACACACACTGGTGAGAAGCGGCAGCCAAATGCTCACAGCGTACTCTCGACCAGGAACAACTGTCCACCTGGAGGACTGCATCGGGCACTAGGGTTTCACCAAGGGTACAGACATTCATTCACATACACACTCATTCACTCACACACCAGGACAGTTATGAGTGAAGCCAATTCACCTAACCTCCAAGTTTTTGGACTATGGGAGGAAACCGGAGACCCCGGAGGAAACCCACGCAGACACAGGGAGAACATGGACACTCCACCCAGATGGGACTTGAACCCAAGAACATGCTAATCACTAAGCCACCATGTTGCCAATATCTATAAATAAATGAAAACATTAATTAACTCATTCCTTCATTATCTGTAAGCGCTTATCCAGTTCAGGGTTGCGGTGGGTCCAGAGCCTACCTGGAATCATTGGGCGGAAGGTGGGAATACACCCTGGAGGGTGCGCCAGTCCTTCACAGGGCAACACACACACACTCACACCTATGGACACTTTTGAGTTGTCAATCAACCTACCAACGTGTGTTTTTGGAGCGCAGACACAGGGAGAACACATCATACTCCTCACAGACAGTCACCCGGAGGCAACCCACGCAGACACAGGGAGAACACACCACACTCCTCACAGACAGTCACCCGGAGGAAACCCACGCCGACACAGGGAGAACACACCACACTCCTCACAGACAGTCACCCGGAGGAAACCTACGCAGACACAGGGAGAACACACCACACTTCTCACAGACAGTCACCTGGAGGAAACCCACACGGACATAGGGCGAACACACCACACTCCTCACAGACAGTCACCCGGAGGAAACCCACGCAGACACAGAGAGAACACACCACACTCTTCACAAACAGTCACCCAGAGGAAACCCACACAGACACAGGGAGAACACACCACACTCCTCACAGACAGTCACCCAGAGAAAACCCACACAGACACTGGGAGAAGACACCACACTCCTCACAGCAAGTCACCCGGAGGAAACCCACGCAGGCACAGGGAGAACACACCACACTCCTCACAGACAGTCACCCGGAGGAAACCCACGCAGACACAGGGAGAACACACCACACTCCTCACAGACAGTCACCTGGAGGAAACCCACGCAGACACAGGGAGAACACACCACACTCCTCACATACAGTCACCCGGAGGAAACCCACGCAGACACAGGGAGAACACACCACACTCCTCACATACAGTCACTCGGAGCGGGAATCGAACCCACAAACTCCAGGTCCCTAGAGCTGTGACAGAAACACTACCTGCTGTACAAACTCAGGTTCGATTGAGTGTGTAAACCTTACACCATCCCAAAACAGTAATAAGTCCATATATGGACACTAAGTCACTAAAGATCCCACTTTGTGGTGACTGTTTTTGTAATGTCACCTTAACTGAATTTATAAATCAGTTAAAGTTAAACAACACAGAGCAGCCAATCAGAACAAAGCTCATTGGCAAGGCACAATAAGAAACACTGCATGTATAATTCAAAAGGATAAAGAGAATTGGAGAACAGGAATGTCAACATGAATTATGATTGTTTGAGGTGCATAAAGCTACACATATAACATAATTACAGCATGTTCATGACTCACTGGCTTTTAACTGTGAAGTACTTCGGTGTAGAAAATATCTTTAGAAGAAAGCTACAAGAAGTTCCCATTGCCTGTTAAGACTCAACACAGACACACACACAGTATTACGCATCTGTCCAACTGGAAGAGAGGCCATATTGATTTACAGGATGACGTATGTGTCAAGGCACAAATACTTTCAGGTCAGTTACTGGAGACTGATGTGCTCTTCACTCTGGACATTTCTTTTTGCCAATATTCAGAGCACTCTTATTGTATTGAGAACGCCACCCAGATGATTCCACCTCTATCACCTGTGTTTCTCTCAATCCATCAGACCCATGTTTGTGGCCTTGGACATTGTGAGAAATATTTATATTGTAGTAGAGTGGCAGACTCCACCAACTCCGGTAGAAACATTGATGAAGGGGTAACCACTTAACCAGTTCAGGGTGGCGGTGGGTCTGGAGCCTACCCAGGGATCGGGATCACACCCTGGAGGGGCACCAGTCCTTCACAGGGCAACACACACCTACAGACACTTTTGTTTGGCAAATCCACCTACCAACGTGTGTTTTTGGACCATGGATGCACCCAGATGAAACTCACACGGACACAGGGAGAACACACTAAACTCCTCACAGTCACCCGGAGTGGGACTTGAACCCAAAACCCCAGGACAGCTTTGTGACTGTGACACTACCTGCTGCACCACTGTGCTGTGCCTTCATTCCAACATTTCTCCTTAAATGAAGGATATTCATAGGTCTTTGGGGAAGACATTACATCAGTTACATGTTGGAACATTTCTGTTAGCATTCGATGGCTCAGCCACAAGAATATTAATGAGGTTAGGTTGGCTGTTATTACTCCATCAATATAGAGAACACAGTTCCAGTGCAGACAAGCACAAACACTCTGTGCCTACGAAGCCACACTGTAGTAGCACATGAAGAACAAGGGCTGGCATTGTCTTACTGAAATAACCATGGATTTTCCAGGAAAAGATATCACACCGATGATAGCATTTCTCGCTTTAAAACCCCAGCATACACCTCCAGACTTCTCTTACGCAAATCACCCATGTCGTGAGCTCTGAGGCACACGCATATTATGACAGATGCTGACTTTTTTCACATCTTGCAGTTCTGGATTGTCCCTTTCATCGTTGGCATAGAGAACGTGACACCTGTTTATCCCAAAAAACAAGGTGAAACACTGACTCATCTGACCGTAGAACAGCTTTTCACTGCCTCTGGGGGCACTTGAGTTGAGCTCAGACCCAGAGAACACAGCAGTATTGTAGCATAGAGCTGATGCATTTCATTGGCTCTGTACTTGTACTCTGCCCAATAACAATAAAGTTGAATTTTAACTAATCTAATGTATGCTGTTTTTGCTTAATATAATTTCAGGATGCAATTCTTGATGCAGGTGGCACGGTGGCGCAGCAGGTAGAGTCTCAGTCACACAGCTCTAGGGGCCTGGAGGTTGTGGGTTCAATTCCTGCTCCGGGTGACTGTCTGTGAGGAGTGTGGTGTGCTCTCCCTGTGTCTGCTAATATTAATATTCTGTAAACATTTCACTTATTTAGCCTCTATCTCAACACTTTTAGAGTGTGCTGCAAGCATCAAATCCTAACTATATGACCAAGTTGCTCAGTAAAAACATTAGAAATAAGGTCTTTGTTCTCTTGTCAGTGGCATAAATGTTCAGTAAAATTAACCTTTTTTTTTTTACAAAATGTCTCAACTTTCCTTAAACAGGTTTTTATGTTTATTTATTTTATATCTACTTGTAATAAATCAATATATAGCTAAGCAAGTGGACATTTGACTTGTTCCAGCACCACATCCAACATTGAGCAAAAAGAAAAGAGAAGGATAAAAAAGTCTTACCTTAAGAACACGGCTCACTGAGAATTTCTCCATAGCACAGCATGTTCTTCCAAAGATTATCACGCATGATTAATTCACCACATTCATGCGGACTTATTCAGGTTAAAAGCTCCACTGTGATGGAAAGAACTATGCAGAGATACACAGTGTTCTGCTGGTGTGGGATTATAATACAATAATGTTAATTTGTCTAAATATTTGTTCATAATGGACTAGCTGTGATATAAACAAAACCATTCAGAGTGGTCTGATATAAAATGTTCCATCAAGAGGAATGTTGGATGAGCCAATGTCCATGAAATTTTGTCCATATAACGTATGTACAATATGTAGAAATGTGTAATGAAGCTTTAAAGCAGAGGGAACTTACTGCAGTTTTCTAAACATAATAGTTTGTTTCCAATCAGAGCCGACTCTGCGCTGATTCAGTTCACATCCGTGCAGTGTGAACATAGTTTGTTTCCAATCAGAGCCGACTCTGCGCTGAATCAGTTCACATCCGTGCAGTGTGAATATAATAGTTTGTTTCCAACCAGAGCCAACTCTGCATTGATTCAGTTTACATTCGTGCAGTGTGAACATAATAGTTTGTTTCCAATCAGAACAGACTCTGCGCTGATTCAGTTCACATCCGTTTAGTGTGAACATAATAGTTTGCTTCCAATCCGAGCTGACTCTGCTCTGATTCAGTTCACATCCATGCAGCGTGAACATAATAGTTCACTTCCAATCAGAGCTGACTCTGCTCTGATTCAGTTCACATTCGTGCAGTGTGAACATTATAGTTTGCTTCCAATCAGAGCTGACTCTGCTCTGATTCAGTTCACATCTGTGCAGTGTGAACATGCACAGGCTGGAACTCCCCTATTAGCAGATTTAAACCTGGAAATACATATTTGTGTCGTTTGGTTTCCATGCCACTGGGATCTATAGAAAGAAGCTAGAAAGAGAGAGTAGAGAATGTTTCTAACTGAGTTGGTGGAGTCTCTACTCACTCTACTACAATATAAATATATCTCGCACTGTCCAAAGCTGCAAAAGTGGGTCTGTTTTATTGAAAACACAGGTGATCTCAATACAATAAGAGTGCTCTGAATATTGGTAAATCAATGTAAATTTAACCAGAAACATAAACATTGTTGGAACCGAAGTCTATGTCCACACTCACATTTTGGGGACTACTTTCTTGACCACAACACAGCTTACGTTCAGTATAAAGACTAGGGCTAGGTTTAGGTTTTTGCAATGACCCCCACCATGTACGTGTACTTGCATGTGTGTGTGAGTGAATAAGAGAGAGAGAGAGAGAGAGAGACTCCTCCTCCTCTCTGCCTGGTTTTGCTGGAAAGCCTTTACTGAAATTCAGTTCCTCTGTCCCTCTCTCTCTCTCTCTTTGTTGTGGTCCAGTTTTGGAGAGAGGGATGTAAGGCTGTGAGGGGGTCTCGGCTCCAGGTGAGTTTATTCTCCTCTTATCTCTCACCTGAATTCAGCGCGTGCGATGTTTGTGGGGAACTTTTTTTTTATTATTATCATTTGCTCGTGCACGGGGTTGACCTGAAAGTGCGCAAGGTTTCTTCAGGACGCTCAATAAAGTGTTTACGTTGGGTTTTTAGATTCCTGCTGGTGTGGAACAAGCTGTGAAGCAATTTTTACTCTGGATTTGAAAACGCTGCTTTGTATCGTCGCTAGTTCTGAGCGCTCAGAGGAGGGCTGTTTCTTCTGCTGTAATTACTCTAGCTGTTATAGAGCTTCTGTTTAACAGGGCTCCATTATTAATGAGCTTCTGAAATTGTGGGTAAATGCAAAGGGAGTCACTATATTGGCTGCTGATAGCAATAATACTAATAATAACAACAACAACAACGATAATAATAGAGTACAGTAATAACAGTAAGAATATAAAATGCTTAATGATATCAACATTGAACTGATGTTGTCAGAGAATTGCTTTGCTAAGACCTTTTCAGTAAAACACACTTTGTTATATGTAAATAGCAATGACTATAGCCTTCCAAATACAGTCTCAAATGGGTGGAATCAGACAGTCAGGGTTTCTTACATCACAAACCCAAACAAACTATTGTGGTCAATGTTTGGGGGAGAGTGTTCAAGGTGAAGGCAAGTAGCGAAGAAATATGTGAAGATAGAGAAAGGGAATAGTTGCACATTAATAGATTGACTTTTACTGAATGAAGGCAAGTTAGTGTTACATCTGTACCTCCTTTAAGTCATTAGGAGATGTTTATGTATTGCAAATAGCTTCTAAACATGTAATTCTGTTGGGGAATTTAAACATTGGTCTGCTTTGGTAGCCTACATCTCAGCCATATTTGGGCTACTTTAATAAAATGCTTGATTATTTTCTATGGTTCTAATAATAGCAACTCCATATTTATGTTGTTATTCAGCAAAATGCCAGACATTTTTACATGGCTTCATATTTATGATGGCTGTCTCTGTAACCCAGAGTGGACCCTGATGTCCTTTGCTGGGTGATTTCTTTCTAGGTGCTTTCTCTTGATGCTCCTGCATCGTAAATCACAGTCTCCTCTATTATCAGTGTGGCTAGAAGACAGGTGGAGGAGGACTGAAGGTGAATCCCACAATTTACAGCACAGACATATATACATATATATATCACAAAGTTGCCTACCAATCCCCATAGCGCTCAGCCATAAACTGGGCGGTCAATAAAGCAATGGCAGATCAATATTTTAATTTACTGGCTTCAATCGAAGGACGACTGGATCATTTTCTGCAGTTTATATTGTTGTCAATACATTAGATGATAAATGGCATAGGGCTGATCTGATGAGCTTCAGGCTTTGTTTGCTCCTTCAAAATGTGATGGATGTATAGAGTGTGATAATACAGAAGTAGTACAGTCCCCATCCCTGGCCCTAACTCTGTCGCAGGCAGCACAACTTCATTCCTCTTCAATAAGAGTGTTTGCAATTATAACATTACTTTCAGACGACAAATGATGCAATTTGCAGTACAACAGCATCAAGACAAAGCAGTGATGGAACTTTTGATAAGCCAGGAAACTGTATGTTTATTGTTATCTAATATTCCCTGGCTAATATTTGCTAGTTAGTGCACCATAAAAAAATCTCCATTTTTGACTTCACTTAAACAACTAGCTCTTTAAAGACAGGCCATCTTTTCTTACTGCAATTACTCAGCTTTAAGGACCATACAAGCTAGCGAAATTTACATTAGAACTAGATGCTATTTCTTCTTGTTTAGCTTTTAGTATCTGTCCTACATTATGTGTTAGCTTCCCTTTCTGCATTAGCTGCCTCATTCTCCTTAGCTGCCTTATCTGTGTTGGCTATCTTTGTAAGCCCTGCCCCATCTGCATTATTTACTACTTGATCTGAATTAGCAACATATGTTTTTTTTAGCTGAACTGCATTAGCCTGCTCATCTGCATTAGCTGCATTTCCTGCATTAGCTAGCATACCTGACCTCTGTTTTCCATCTACATAAAATATGTATTCTTCATAAGAGCTGCCTCACTTGTGTTACTCGTATTTTCTACATGATATGAACTACCTATTTCAGTGTTAGCTATGTTATCTGTGGTACCTAGCTAATTTGCATTATAACAGGTGCATTAACTACTTCATATTCATTATTATTTAAACAAATATGCCAGTAAACACAATGGGCAATACTGAGGTCAGCTTAATGTATGAATTACATTAATTACGTAATATCTATATATTATATAATATCAGTAATGTAATTATCGTGACAGGCCTAATGATACACAAACAGCTTCATCCATTTTCTTTTGCCTTGTCTCTAGAGGTAAAACACAAAATACACTCCCTGACATTTCAGTTGTTCACATGTGAGCAACTGATGTACAAAATGTGTTGCAGAGACATCAGCCATCATTGCTCTTGCAGGCCTTTCTAGTGGTAAATTTGTGGGCCTTGAGGTAGAGGAGGTTGAGAACATTGCTCTAATGCTCAAGTTCATGAAAGATACAAGGACAGAAAGTCCTCAACACCTAGAAAATGCAGATTCACATATATTTGCATAATTTGACCTGCACACTAGCCATCCTGTCACAGCCCTAGAAAAAAAAATGTAATCGGACATGAATATCTCTCCCTGAATGTAGACTTTTGTCAGTTATTGGGAATTAGTGTTAGTTATGTGTATTTTTTACATATGCACCAGCTATGTCTTCTGTTAGCTGCCTTATCTGTGTTATCTAGCTTATCTAAATTAGCTCATCTGATATCTTATCTGCATTCATTACCACATTTTCATTACCTACCTCATCTGAAGTAGCTATGTCATCTGTGTTAGCCACCTTCATCTGCATTAGCTACATTATTAGCTTTATTATCTTTTTACTATCTTTACTATCTTTTTCTAGCATTAATTTGTGTCTTGTTTCAATGGGACTGGTGGGATAGGGTGTTAATGGTCTTCTGGATACAGAAAGTACCTGATGGAAATACCCCTTAACCCTCTTTTGCTTTAATGCAATTTAAAGAACTATAGCTACTATTAGAGTTATGTACTGAGGACATTAGTCTCTAATATCTGAGAGGGCCATGCTGCCCACCAGAAACTGCGACAGTAGTGTATGGTCTTTTTAAAATAGTTTTTTAGGTCAGCATTATTCAGAGATGGCATATTATATACACACCCATCTTACTGCTTGGGTTGTGGGTCTCCTGGGCTTTCCAAGCTGTGGCTCCATAGCAACAGAGAAGACAAATGCCAACAGTGACATCCCTTGAGCAGTCAGAGCCACATCCCATTGTGCTGTAGTGATAAGTATCTATAGAGTCCTAAGAGGCATTGACCCAAGCGCGTCGATTGCTGTCCAATGGTCTTTTAGTGTAAAAAGGTATTTGTTTGGTGCTCAAAGCCCAGGACGAGTCTGAGCATAGAAAGAGCACCTTTAACCGAAGGCACAGCAGACCAAACCCTTTCATTTACTTTTGAATTTGACTCCTGAAGACACCAGCTTTTTAACCCAACAAGCTACACCTTGGCTTTGTAGTAATCAAAGCACCATGTTCATCAGCGGCCAGGTTTTTAATGGGTGTGTGTGTGCTCTCTGAAGTAGTTCGGTGATTAGGATAGAACTGGTTCCTTTGCAAAAAAGCCATTCCTGTTAAAGCTTTTCATCAAGATCAGAATGACTGTCAGAGGCTTTGTGACAATGTTGTGAAGATGTTGTGCCAAACTACTTCATTTCTTGGCTCAAATATTTTATATCACAGCAGAGTCTTGAGTGCCTGTCGGTGTGAGAATTTTCTTGTGTCCAGCATTAGTTGGTGCAGGTGAGTGTCTTCAGATCTGATCAGTGCATTATCTCATACTTGGTCATTGCTGGTCAAATGGCTACCTTCACAGGACCTAAGAGGCCAGGGATGTTTAATCATAGTGGAATTGCTTTAAATCTCACTTAAAAGGTAAGCAAATGGAGGAGTGTGTGTACAATGTGTGTCATATAGATTTTGCAACTGAACTGTGTCCAGTGTGAATGGAGGAGTGGCTTTATTTTAATTAGTTATACCCATACGTTTGAGCAATTTGTATAAAAACTACCAGCTGAGGTGTCTATATCACCCTTTACATATTTAGACATGTTCATGTGGGAGTTGCTTTAAAATGATAATTATATAAGCCCTACAAGAGTGACACAGGCCTGTAAAAACAGTCTTTTTGTGATTGTTATGTTGTCCCAGATATAATCACTATAAATTATATTATTGTCATTTGTAAGATCACTTTATTCTACAGATAATATAATAGCATTATAAAACAATTACATGCCTTTAAAGAGTAATGAACATTCAGCAACAACTTAGTTATTGTGTATATTCAGATATACACAAAATGTTTTAATATAGTAAATAAATAAAGTTGAATACAACAAAGTGTATTCAGGAGTGTGGTGTGTTCTCCCTGTGTCTGTGTAGGTTTCCTCCGGGTGACTGTCTGTGAGGAGTGTGGTGTGTTCTCCCTGTGTCTGTGTAGGTTTCCTCCAGGTGACTGTCTGTGAGGAGTGTGGTGTGTTCTCCCTGTGTCTGTGTAGGTTTCCTCCGGGTGACTGTCTGTGAGGAGTGTGGTGTGTTCTCCCTGTGTCTGGTGGGTTTCCTCCAGGTGACTGTCTGTGAGGAGTGTGGTGTGTTCTCCCTGTGTCTGTGTGGGTTTCCTCCGGGTGACTGTCTGTGAGGAGTGTGGTGTGCTCTCCCTGTGTCTGCGTGGGTTTCCTCCGGGTGCTCCGGTTTCCTCCCACAGTCCAAAAACACACGTTGGTAGGTGAATTGAAGACTCAAAAGTGTCCATAGGTGTGTGTGTGAGTGAATGAGTGAGTGTGTGTTGCCCTGTGAAGGACTGGCGCCCCCTCCAGGATGTATTCCCGCCTTGCGCCCAATGATTCCAGGTTGGCTCTAGATAATGGATGGATGTAATTATCGTGACAGGCTTTATGACACACAAAGCAGCTTCATCTGTTTGTTTGCCTCGTCTCTAGACGTAAAAAAAAAAGTGTTGCAGAAACTTTACTTAGCCACCATTGCACCGTTTCTGTTGTAAATGTTGACTTAGAAGTTCCAAAAGTGGAACATTTGATGTGAACTGTTGGGATTTATTCTCCTGTGGGCCTTTCTAGTGTCAAATTTGTGGGCTTTGAGCTGGAAGAGGGTGACACCTTTGTCTAATGCCCAAGTTCATGATACGTACAAATCCTCGACACCTAGAACATCTTTGTAGAATTGTAGATTTGTAGATTCACAACTTCAGAAGCCCAATTTGACCAGCGCACCAGCCGTCCTGTCACAGACTTAGAAAAGAAATGTCATCTGAAATTCATACCTCTCTCAGAATGAAGTGTTTTGTCAGTTATGGTTTGCTGAATGGGATTTTGAGCAGCTGTATTTGTGGGAGGGGCGTGGACAGGTCAGGGACAGAGTGAACCAAAGCTGAGTGACTCTTTCTTTCAGAGATAATAAGGGAGCGATGCATCCCAATGGACTGCTTTTTTTCCGCCCCACAGCGTCCACTTCCAGCTTCGGCTGATTTATGTACAATAGCAGACATTGAGCCAGTTACAGCAGCAGCTCAGGCATTTACAGCAAAGGATTCAGAGCTGTGTCTTTAAACGTCCTCTTTATCGCTTCACGGAGCAGCGTAACCGAGCAGTTATTTAACAACTTCACTGTGGACTGTGAGGGTGCATATTATTTAATGCATGACATTGAATTTGAACATGAAGGGAATTGTTAAGCAGATTTGTGGGAAGACTACATTGATATTATATGGTTAAAGATAACTACATGAAAAGCTCTGTTATTTTTAGTATATAGTTTATAGAGCTGTAGATGTTTTGCATTGATTTTGGAAACATTAAGTAAGTATTTCTACCTTATAATGACAGCTTCAAGATCATTGTGATGCTCCACTGACCTGTAATAAAGAGAATAGAGCCTCTGTTGTTGTATTCTGGGCTCAGCACTGCAGAAACTACACTACGTAAATTTGGGAAGAGTGTAGGACCCCCCCTCCCTCTCCCTCCTTTGAAGGAAGGTAGAAATGTACAGGAGCTGTGGTGCTGCAGTGTTGGCTGCGCTGTGGCTGCGTTGCAGCTGTGTTGGTTTCTGCACAGTGCCCTATTTTAAAGTTGTGCTGTGTTTCTGTGAATCCACCTGGGGTAAAGCAAGCCCAGATCCAGGCCAGCCTCCCTCCCTCTCTCTCTCTCTCTCTCTCTCTGGTTCCTTCCCCCTCAATTAGTCCTCCATCCTCCCATCTGTCTCCCTGTTTCCCTCTCCTTCCCTTCCTCCCTGTTCATCTTGCTCTCTCTCTCTCTCTCTCTCTCTCTCTCTCTCTCCTACTATTTCCTGTTCTTTTCTATTTTCTTGCTCCCTTCCTTTCTCCTCTTCTCTCACTTGTTCATTTATTACTCTGTATCCCCGTAGCTTATCTGTGTCTCTATATCTTTGAACCATCCCTCACACAATAACCCTCGCTATTTCAGTCTCTCTTTCTTCCATTTCTCTTGTTCTCTTTCTCCCTTCTTTCATTTTCTGTTTTTCCTCTGCCCCTTTCTCTCATTTCTTTCGCTTTTCCTTTCTCACTCTCTCCTGTTGTTTCAGAAATCTCTCTGTCCTTCTACCTCCCTGCCTTTATTCTTTTTTCACACACAAACACTAACATGCACACACACACACACACACACACACACACACACACACACACTCGTCACTCTTCTTCCTTCTAGTTTTTATCATCATAACTTCATTACTCTTCTCCCAACTCTTCCAGTTCTCTCTCCCTCTCTCTCTATCTCTCTCACTCTCTCTCTCTCTCTCTCTCTCTCTCTCTTGCTCCCTCTCTCTCTCTCTCTCCACCCCCCCTCTCTCTTGCTCCCCCCCCTCTCTCTCTCTCTCTCTCGATCTCTCTCTCTGTTTCTCGATCTCTCTTTCCACCCCCCCCCCCCCTCTCTCTCAATCTCTCTCTCTTTCCACCCCTCTCTCTCTCTCTCTCTCTCTCTCAGTTGTGTTGTGTGCTGTGTGGCTTGTTTAAAGTGTAATATCTCGAGGAAGTCCAGGGACCTTGAGTATTAGATCAGCGGTGCTCCTGGGTGATAATGTAACATGTTTATGAAATATTAAGCTGTTCTTTGCTGGTTTTATGAATGACTCTGCCCTCTAGATGTGATTCCTGCCAAGATCTCGGCTCACCCTGGTCCTGAAACATCGAAGAGGGCAGCCGAATCCCATCTGCCTGGAATCTGACTTTTCCTCTGGCCCTGTTTACATTCATCATTAATCATGTGATCACAGGGATCTGGTCCTGGTGATCAGAACATCTGAGCTGTGATTGGAGAGACTCAGACGAGGGGGCGGGGCAGTTTTAAAGTCTCTGCAGAGGCTCTCTCCCTCTCAGAATCAGCAGAATCAGAACGTTTTATCTCTTAAGCGGCCAAAAAAAAAATGACGGGGTGCTCTTGTTTCACAGTGTGTTGTTTGGTGGACTCCA
Source organism: Hoplias malabaricus (assembly GCF_029633855.1). NCBI lineage: Eukaryota > Metazoa > Chordata > Actinopteri > Characiformes > Erythrinidae > Hoplias > Hoplias malabaricus. Next base: position 14,700,642 of record NC_089816.1, read on the forward strand.
GATCCCCAAATCCATACGTGCAATGAGCAAGTGATTTTTCATAACATGTCCCCTTTAGGCTTTAAAATGAGCTATTTTTACCGAGCAGCTAAAAGTAGGCTATCATGGTTGAATTACTCACACACAGCTACACCACAGGAGCTAAAACCTCACATCACAATGTGAGGGAGTGCTGTTTCAGGACAGATTTGTTACAGTATGGAATCGCATTCACCTTTCCCTCTTCGCTAACCCCTCCTGCTGTTTCCGCAGATATTGGCCTCACACTAATACCAGGCATCAGGTCGAGGCCATCTGTACTTTTGTGGCTTTGTGGTTTATCAGGGATTTCTCGCTAACCCTGGATTTTCCTCTGCTATGTTCAACAGCAGCAAACTTCATTCCACAGGACAGGAACATCACATACAGAGGCGTATCTCCTGCAGCTCCACTGGGCTCGGAATTGATGACCAGAGAGCTGTGCATGGCACGGCTACAGTGTTGATTTCCTCAGTGATCCGGCTGGAGGTTCAGTGAGTCTGTAGGGCTTTCAGTGACTTTGGTACCTGAGTGATATTAAACAGAGCCATGAATTAATTACGCAAAAGGTCTGAACATCTGAATATTAATCCGAGTGGAAAAATGATGCTTTCAGGTCAGTGTGCACTCATAATATCTGAATATCTGAGAGTGTGTATGTGTGTGTTTGTGTTATTTGGGTTTTGGTTAACTCTGTTGTAAGGCTTTATGGGACAATGGAATAAATTATGATCCAAGTTAGGAAAATGTTTGCAGAGGCAGAATTCTCATGCAGTAGGACACCAAACAATTAGGTAAATTCAGACAAAACTGTGCAACGCAAAAATGTAAAGCTATTGGACTGTTCCAAGGGCGGCACGGTGGCGCAGCAGGTAGGTGTCGCAGTCACACAGCTCCAGGGACCTGGAGATTGTGGGTTCGATTCCCACTCCGGGTGACTGTCTGTGAGGAGTGTGGTGTGTTCTCCCTGTGTCTGCGTGGGTTTCCTCCGGGTGACTGTCTGTGAGGAGTGTGGTGTGTTCTCTCTGTGTCTGCGTGGGTTTCCTCCGGGTGACTGTCTGTGAGGAGTTTGGTGTCTTCTCCCTGTGTCTGCGTGGGTTTCCTCCGGGTGAGTGTCTGTGAGGAGTGTGGTGTGTTTGTTCTCCTTGTGTCTGTGTGTGTTTCCTCCGGGTGACTGTCTGTGAGGAGTGTGGCGTGTTCTCCCTGTGTCAGCGTGTCCTACGGGTGACTGTCTGTGAGGAGTGTGGTGTGTTCTCCCTGTGTCTGCGTGGGTTTCCTCCTGGTGACTGTCTGTGAGGAGTGTGGTGTGTTCTCCCTGTGTCAGCGTGGGTTTCCTACAGGTGACTGTCTGTGAGGAGTGTGGTGTGTTCTCCCTGTGTCTGCGTGGGTTTCCTACGGGTGACTGTCTGTGAGGAGTGTGGTGTGTTCTCTCTGTGTCAGCGTGGGTTTCCTATGGGTGACTGTCTGTGAGGAGTGTGGTGTGTTCTCCCTGTGTCTGCGTGGGTTTCTTCCTGGTGACTGTCTGTGAGGAGTGTGGTGTGTTCTCCCTGTGTCTGCGTGGGTTTCCTCCTGGTGACTGTCTGTGAGGAGTGTGGTGTGTTCTCCCTGTGTCAGCGTGGGTTTCCTACGGGTGACTGTCTGTGAGGAGTGTGGTGTGTTCTCCCTGTGTCAGCGTGGGTTTCCTACGGGTGACTGTCTGTGAGGAGTGTGGTGTGTTCTCCCTGTGTCCTCGTGGGTTTCCTCCGGGTGCTCCGGTTTCCTCCCACAGTCCAAAAACACACGTTGGTAGGTTGATTGGCGACTGAGTGTGAATGTGTGAGTCTGTGTGTGTGTTGCCCTGTGAAGGACTGGCGCCCCCTCCAGGGTGTATTTCTGCCTTGCGCCCAATGATTCCAGGTAGGCTCTGGACCCACCGTGACCCTGAATTGTATAAGGGTTACAGATAATGGATGGATGGATTGTTCCATTTACATGACATTTACAAATATTTAGATAAATACAAAATGTCACATGACGGCATGTCGTTAGGGTTTGTTTGATTTTTCGTTTGGAAAAATGTGTCAATTCTTTGGTAATTTCAGGAACATCTTGTGTTCTATTAAAAATCTGTTAGAGTGTGGGCTATGTTGGCCACAGACAGAAATGGACTATGTAGCACTGGTGTATCATATTAATTAGTTATTTTGATTTTTTAATTGTAGCCTATGTTAGCACTAAGCCACTAAGCTAATGCTATTACACATTGTTTTTATTCTCTCTGGCCAACTGACAGAAACCCTGCCTACCAACTGGCTGGCAGGGGTGTAAAGATTCTTACAATTCAGCACAATACAGCTGGGTCTAGGTTTAAATTATTGATACAGTAAGTTTAAGAATGTGGTCATATGTGAAGGGTCCCTATTTAACATTTTAGCAAGCACACTAACCAGAAGCATGCTAGTCACAATAAAATGACACAGCATCATGAAGTATGTCTACTATTGTACAATATGTATTGTGTTGTTGCTTACCTACAAGTCACATTAACGCTCAGTGGCATAGGTGGAACTAATGCCGCTTTTCCACTGCATTCGCTTTTCCATTAGGCAAATTTTGCACCAGGAACTAGCATTTATTCAGCCCCTGCTCATGTGCAGTTCCACACGAGCTGAGTAGCTACAGCAGAGATCAAATTTATTTTTATCCAACACACAACAGCAGCTTGCACACTCTCAGGAAACAAGGTAGAAGAAAGTAATATAAGTCCTGGAGGTAAAATGGGGCGTATGTAACCAACACAACTTAAAAATGTACAAATATTATAGAATATGGTAAAAATTGTTTTCCCGAATTAAAGGAACTGAAAATGTATCCTTGACAATATTTCTAAAAATCTAAACTTATGGCGTGGTCTTTTGAAGAGGTTCAAACGCTTCTTGGATCCATAGCTGACAAAAGACTGTTAGAACTGGGGCACGGAATGGTGTTCATACAACCCCTCCCCACACACACAAACACACACACACACACACACAAACACACACAAAAGATGAAACATTTTTTGCTGTTCAGCAGAATTCCAGATCATCAGCTGTAAGAGGAGGCCTGTTGTTGGCTGGCGGTTTTTATTCATGTGAATTTTTAACTTTTCTCAAACAAATAGAAAATAGCAATTATAACAAATCACTGGACAGTTTCAATGTGTTGTTTCTAAAAACTGACACACATTGTTTTGTCTTTAAAGACTTTAGAGACCCCTCTGCTTGTCATATAATCCCCTTCCTGCAATAGATAGATAGACAGACAGACAGACAGATAGATAGATAGATATAGAGACACATAGATAGATGAAGTTAGATACAACTAAATAGGAGCACTGAGTGTGAGCTCAGGGTGGGGAGAACAGGGAGTGGCTCATTATCGTTTAAAAGAACAAAGGCTGAAAGTGGCCACTCTGAACCGGGCTATTTAAACAAGGGGAGAATGTTGATGTGGTGTTTGATCCTTGTGGTATTTTGAATAAAGCGGGCCACATTACATTAAAACCCAGAACTGTATTAACATGTGGAAAAGGGGAGAATATGTCCCCTTTATGATTCGAGTAGGCCTTAGTGAGTTACACAGGAACGCTAAAGAGGTTCTAGATATGTGTTCAGAGTAAGTGTGAACTAAAAACTCCACAGTACCTCTCTATTTTAGTCTGCTTCCAGTGTTTATGAATATTGCATGACTGTGATACTTGATACATGATACTTGTGCCTGTTAGCAATAGGTGTGTGATCAGTGTAAGATGTTCACTCACTTCCCCTTTAACATTCAGTGTTATTTATCCCTGATAATTTGATTGCTATTTGCCTCTTGCACTTATTCAAACTAGGTTAGCTGTGGTCTCTTGCAGATGAAAGCTTCATCATCCTGGATGCAGATCTCCTGCATAATGCGGCATATATTTCTAGGCACGAGGCAGTAGGTGTGTGTTGGTGAATGTTAGTGGGGTGTGCTGCAGAATCCCCATAAAATGGGAATATTTAATTGAATGAGCATTTCTAATGAGGCTTACCATGGATGGGTGAGAGGAAGCAGAATGCTTGTGTGTGTGTGTGTGTGTGTGTGTGTGTGTGTGTGTGTGTGTGTGTGTGTGTGTGAAATTGGTTGTTTGTGTGTGTGTGTATTTGTATGTGGAACTTAATGACAGCTTCTTCGCAGTAAATTGCTCGCAGGGAATTTTCGTGAGGTTTTAATTGCCGCTGGGCTGTGTGTGAAAGTGTAAAAGTGCTGACTTCCCGGTGCTGTAGGGGTCGAGGAGGGGAGCGAGCTGTGGCAGTGTGATGGATGACGATGCTGTCTGCTTCGGACGCAGGGGACAAGGATGCCCGCTCGCTCTGTTTTTATCGCGTTACCACGCTGTGCTTGTCAGCCGCCTCCCAGACCGAGACGACGACCTACTTAAACCTAACTCTGTGTGTGTGTTTGTTTGTGTGTGTTTACTCTTTCTGTTAGAAAACCGATCACTTTAATGACTAAAAACTAGAGCTACTTTTAATTGGTCCTCTTGTTTATGTGAGGGGATAATTGATTGTTTACTGAGGGGGTCCCCAATCAGACTTTTAACTCTTGACCTCTCACTGTAGCTGCAGCTGATGAAGGGGTGTTTTGGTCTGACTTCCCTGGAGGCATCTTTCATTCTTCCCCCCAGGCATTCCTCTTTCTCACTTTCTCTTTCTCACTGTCTGTCCTTGTTATTACATGGTTCTAATCAGATGATATTTAAAAGAACACTACACATTCTTTTTACATTGAAATTACAGCTTCAAAATCAGTGTGAGGCTCCACTGAGTTGTAATAGGGAGAATAAAGCCACTATTGTTGCTACTCTGCTGTTCAGCACTGCAGAAACTGCACTATGTAACTTTTGAAGGAGAGTAGAAAACTATCCCTACTCCCTCCTGATTTGAGGACAGTGCTGTGAATTACACTCTGCAACTGTAGGGAGAGCCCATGAGCAAAGATACAAAACCTTCCCGAGTGTTGTTTTAATATAATATAAAATCCCAACCCTCCTCCCGATATACTATCACCGCCCCCCCACCCCTTAATTTCGAAAACACACTATTGCAACAAATTATTCATTAATTCATTCATTCATTATCTGTAACCACTTATCCAGTTCAGGGTCGCGGTGGGTTCAGAGCCTACCTGGAATCATCGGGCGCAAGGCGGAAATACACCCTGGGGGGGGCGCCAGTCAACAGGGCAACACAGACACATTCACTCACACCTACGGACGCTTTTGAGTCGTCAATCCACCTACCAACATGTGTTTTTGGACTGTGGGAGGAAACCGGAGCACCCGGAGGAAACCCACGCGGACACGGGGAGAACACACCAACTCCTCACAGACAGTCACCCGGAGCGGGAATCGAACCCACAACCTCCAGGTCCCTGGAGCTGTGTGACTGCAACTCCTACCTGCTGCGCCACCGTAAATATTTTTATTTATTAGAAAGTTTTATTTCACTACATATGTAACCATCTCAAACATTAAGAAGCGTGTCACGCCCTGGCCAGGTCCTGTTGTTCCCACCATGTGCTTACTTAGCACATGGCTCTCTGTTATTGTTTTGTTCCGGTCTCTGCCCTAGTCCCACCTTAGTTCTGCCTCTGTCCCATTATTCTCTGCAGGTGTTCCTCATTTGTCCAGTCTTTATATACCCCTGTGGTTTGAGTGCGCCTTTGTCTGGTGTTGTGTGTGCATTGATGTGTGTTTCTTTGCCTTCCTGTTTCTTCCTGTCTACCCCGGTTCACGGTTGTCTCTCTGAGTCCTCCTGTCTGTTCCAGTTTAGTTTTATGTAGTTAGTGTTTTTCTCCTTACCCTTTGTTTTGTTTTGCTTCTCTTTTTGTAATTAAAGTATTCCTCACGTTTACATCCACCTCCTTCATCTTTCCTGCTCAGCTATGACAAAGCGACAAAAAGTCTGTAAACATTTGCTTATTTTGTTATAGGCTTCTTTCGTTTCTTACACAATACCATGGTTTATTATACATCTGATAATATGTAACATTTTTTGGAGCAAATCCTTCAATCTCAGCACCTAACCTCACCATACATCACTGAGCCTAAATGACTCATGTAAAGAATGTATGCCATATTGTAACTGCATGACATCATCACCCAGACAAGTCAGAATATCACTATTATCACTACAGTGATCCCTCGTTTTTCGCGGGGGATGCGTTCCAAGACCCCCTTCGATAAACGAATTTCCACGAAGTAGAGGAAATATATATTTTTTTATGTATTTAAGAAGTATTTGGACTTTTAAAACCCTCTCTGTGCAGTTAACAACCCACCCTTTGCCTTAAACAGTCATTCTATAATGTTTTTCAGCTGGAACTACATGTGATATTCTACCAGTTTCTTTAATAGAGTCATTCCTAAGCTGTGATTTAGCGTCAGTAAATTTCACTTGTATGTGGACATGAACAATACATGTACTGTACGTAAGAAATACTTGTAAATGATATATTTTCTAATACATGTAAATAATTAAAAAATACTTTTAACTTACACACCATAAGAAAATGATATTTTTTGGCACTTGGTCTATTCTTGGTTTTCCTAGATTTTCCCTCAATATCCGTGATATAGCGGCCATAAGCTCCCTTGAAAAAACCAGCGAATTAGCGACTCCGAGAAAGATGAACTGCGAAGTAGCGAGGGATATCAATTTTTTTTAATTGGTTTAAAAATTATGACTATATTAGCGCAAACGATATGATGCGGCACAGCCCTAGTGCTGAACCCAGATCAGCAACATCCGAGGCACTATTGTTTTCTATTACAGCTCACAATTTTAGACAATTACACAATTAAATGGTGAAAATGTAAAGTCATTGTTCTCTGTGGTATTGATATGATTTCACCAAAATGTACCTAAAACCCAAGTGCAATCCTGTGGAATGCAGTGTTTATTGTGGGTATTAAGTGATAACTACTGAACATAAAGCACCCCTACTGACACTAAAAATCAATGTTTCTCTTTTTCCCAGCTGATTTAGGGATGGATCCTGCTGCGAGGTGCCATGGCAGCTTTTCCTTAGAGTTTCCTCACTGACGTCCTGTCCACTCATCCCCTCTGCCCTGGTCGCAGTGTGTGTGGCGTTTGGAATATCGGGATCACAACACCGGGTAATCCTGAGCTCTGACTCTTGTTGTGTTAGATTGATAGTAGCTACTGGTCTTACCCAGAGTGCCATCCAATTACTCTGCTTTGTTATATGCCAGTGTCAAAGCTGAGTGCTCGGAAAATCCCAGCAAAACACGAAGGTCGCTCACAGTAGTAGCTAATGAGAAAGTATATCAGAGGAGAATCTAAGACAGTGGAACGATATGGAATATGGGGTGTCAATGTAATGAGCCAATACTGAGACGTTTATCTGAAGAGTACATTGCACAGTAATGTATTTTTCTGTACTATTCTACTGTACTGTTTTCAAAGTCCCATAGGTTTCAGGTTTGTTGCTGTCAGATTATTTTTAATAGTTAAATTGTTCCCCTTCTGCTGCAGTATCAGCCTCTACTATTCTGCAAAGGTTTACTAGTAGATATTGGAAGTTTGCTGTGATGATCTGATTGCATTCAGCCCGATAGACATTAGTTTTGGATCACAAACACCATTCGGCTAATCTCAAAGGTATTGCTTTGTCGCTGGAGAGAGACCACTTCCAAGCTGGGGACTGTATACACTTCTAGTTCATTATCGGCTTTGGAAATGACCTTAGACTCATGTGCAGCTGCTCCAACCTTCCCCATACTATTGGCAGCACACCCTGTGTCCACAGTTGAGAGGGAAAGATCCACAAACTTTTGAACAAGTAGTGAATGATGGACTGGTGCTCAATCCAGAGTGTGTCCCACTGAGTCCCTCTGGTCTTTGGACCTGCTGTGACCCTGATCAGGATAAAACAGTTACAGGAAATGAATGAGTGATTGAGTGGGTGAGTGAGTGAATGGATGAATGAATGAGATTGAGTAACCCGATTGTCCTCTGTACCTTTAAGGCACTATTGTTTATATAGGCCTACTTAGGTGCTGAGGGAAGTATGCCACTGTGGGATACTCTGCTCTTTTTCCAGAAAAGAGCTCATTCTCCCTTTGATAAATTGCAGTGAACAGCCTGTCTTAGCTTTTGTGTCTCTTCTCTCAAATCATATCACTCGCAGTGCACTTGACTGGCGAACTTCTCTCGGTGCATGCATGAGGTGCTGGCTTTTATCTGCAGGATGTGATTTATAAACAAGCTCTTTTCAAGCTTGTCCACTGAATACCATATGTGCTCATTCTCAAGTGCGCTCATCTACACCTGCTACAGACAGTTTATTGTCTGGTAGAGTGTAAGTCCTAACTCAGAGGAATTATAAAACAACATCAAGTCACTTTAGTTATGTTTCTTGTTAAGTTTTTTCAATGGATGTTTAATGAAACTTGAATTCATTCATCTTCTGAAACCCCTTCATTGTGTTCACGGTCACAGCGGGTCCAGAGCCCGTTTTAACCATTGGGGCAGGGCAAGAATTGCATGATGTTGAGAAAATAAAATGACTTGAGATTTCATTCATCCTCATTCATTCATTCGTTGTGTGTAAGTGCTTACCCAGGGTCGTGGTGGGTCCGGAGCCTACCCAGAATCACTGGGCGCAAGGCAGGAACACACCCTGGAGTGGGCACCAGTCCATCACACGGAGACACACACTCACACCTACGGACACCTTTGAGTCAACAAGCCACCTATCAATGTGTGTTTTTGGACTGTGGGAGGAAACTGGAGCACCCGGAGGAAACCCACGCAGACACGGAGAACACACCACACTCCTCACAGACAGTCACCCGGCGGAATCCCATGCAGACACAGAGAGAACACACCCCACTCCTTACAGACAGTCACCCGGAGGAAACCCATGCCGACACAGGGAGAAGACACCACACTCCTCACAGACAGTCACCCAGAGGAAACCCACGCAGACACAGAGAGAACACATCACACTCCTCACAGACAGTCACCCGGAGGAAACCCACGCAAACACAGAGAGAACACACCACACTACTCACAGACAGTCACCTGGAGGAAACCCACGCCGACACAGGGAGAACACACCACACTCCTCACAGACAGTCACCCGGAGGAAACCCACACAGACACAGGGAGGACACACCACACTACTCACAGACAGTCACCTGGAGAAACCCACGCCGACACAGGGAGAACACACCACACTCCTCACAGACAGTCACCCGGAGGAAACCCACACAGACACAGGGAGGACACACCACACTCCTCACAGACAGTCACCCAGAGGAAACCCACACAGACACAGGGAGAACACCTCACACTCCTCACAGACAGTCACCTGGAGCAGGACTCGAACCCACAACCTCCAGGTCCCTGGAGCTGTGACAGAGACACTACCTCCTGCACCACCATGCCGCCCAGGACTTATATGATGTTATATTATTAATATACAGTTTTATAATGAAATAGTACCTTTAGCGAACCAAACTGGACTTTAACACCACTGCTGTACCTTTTTGTCTGAGCTTGTATGTTTAAGTAAATATTCTATGGTTTGCTGCTGATACAAATTAAGGTTAAAAAGATAAGATTAAAAATGCAGGACTATTTTATTTTCAACTTCATGTTTTCTTCAGACATCACCTCTGTGTCTAGAAGTAGGTCACTGGAATAATAATCTGTGTTCATATTGGTGTCTCTGGTGCTATCAGCATTTTCTCTAATGTATTTGTTTTTGTTTTTATGTTGTGTTTTGTTTACTGCATGCAGCGGTTACTATGCCTCGGAGTCTGATGTCCAGCGAGGAGGAGATGGCTCAGAGTTTCTCAGACTCGGGCAGCTCCGAGTCGGATAGTTCCAGGGACGAGCGTCCACTCGCCATACGTCCCACCAGCGGGCGACTAGACAACAGCAACAACAAGAAAGACTCCTTACTCATCTGTGTGGTCATCCCGGACCTGCAGCAGTCTGTATGAATGCACAAACATACTTGTATCATTATCTGAATGTGGTGTTTTCAAATAGCATGGTAACTGATGTGTAGGGTTTAAGTGGAATCAGGGAAAAGACAGCCCCCTAACCCTAACACTAACCATAACCCTCACACACTTAAACCCCGCCCCCAACCCCTTTTATTTGCTGCAGTAACAGCTCACTCTTACTGGCTACTCCTACTGTAAGGTTGGTGAACATTAGTGAAGTCAGGTAATAAAGGGAGAGTATTACTTCTGGATTACAAGTGGAATGCTATATATTTGTCATGGCTGCCCCAGAGTGTCCCATATTTTTTATTCTTGATTATAAAGTGTAACCCTCGGGCACACAGGAGAAAGGGGCAAATGTAGAGAATTTATTTAGAAAAGGTGAATAATAAAGGACTAGGCATGGGAATGAATAAGTAAACACAAACAAAAGACACGGCTAGAGAGTGGCAATAACTCGCAAAGAGGCAAGGTGAGAGTCTGGTTTATAAGGGTTTGATAATGGGAAGATGAAGTCAAGATGTGTGTGTCTCTGGGAGGTGTCAGTTCTAGTATTCTGAAGAAGCTGATCTTTGACTGGAGGAACGATAAGTAGGCGTGACATGGAGATTTTATATCTTGGGATTAGAGCTGGACAATACGGCCATTAATATATAATGCAATATATGTCTTAATTTCTGTCGATGCAATATAATTCAGATATCGATATGAACCATAAAAAAGCCACAGATAAACTGTAGAGAACTGAAAGCAACATGACATCACCATCAAACAAAATCTCTTGGATTTGTCAATATTAATATTTTTAAACTAACTTTAAAATTGAGTGCAATGAACTAAAGGGAGTGCCCGGGGATGGCCATCAGTCAGTGGCAGACATTGTAAATTCATTCATTCATTCATTATCTGTAACCCTTATCCAATTCAGGGTCGCGGTGGGTCCAGAGCCTACCTGGAATCATTGGGCGCAAGGCGGGAATACACCCTGGAGGGGGCGCCAGTCCTTCACAGGGTAACACACACACACACATTCACTCACACACTCACACCTACGGACACTTTGAGTCACCAATCCACCTACCAACGTGTGTTTTTGGACTGTGGGAGGAAACAGGAGAACCCGGAGGAAACCCACGCAGACACAGGGAGAACACACCACACTCCTCACAGACAGTCACCCGGAGGAAACCCACACGGACACAGGGAGAACACACCACACTCCGCACAGACAGTCACCTGGAGGAAACCCACATGGACACATGGAGAACACACCACACTCCTCACAGACAGTCACATGGAGCGGGAATTGAACCCACAACCACCAGGTTCCTGGAGCTGTGTGACTGCGACACTACCTGCTGCGCCACCGTGCCGCCCTCACTGTAAATTATGTATACTAAAATATTGAAAATGTGTGTAAAAATCATATAATTGTTGTGGAAAAAAATGTATATTGCAATATATATTGAAATCGAATAATCTTCCAGCCCTACCAGTTACCAAACCAAAGTTCTTTAGAGATTGTACTTTAGTAAACCCTTTGCATTTTGGGTCAAAAGGCAAATTTCTTCATAAACATTCTCAAAATATCACGCTGTGCCTGAATGCTCATGTCTTCCTGTCGTCATAGGGACATTTTGCCCCATCAAGGCAGTAAAGCAGTGCGCACACACAGTCCCAGCGAGCACAGTGATGCCGTTTGCCTGAGGCAGCAGGGGCCATGTGGTTTGGCCTGAGTTTATGTCATTATTGTAAATTGCCTCCTGCTCCGTACTGTAGCCACTTCCTGCTGAGAGCCGGTGGGTCTGCAGGAGACGCGCAGCGCCAGGAAGAGCAGATTGTGATTGTGCTGCTGGGAAAAGGAATAAGTAGATGTACCATAAAGTGTTGCATTCACACTCTGTAAATCCCACAAGCCCCTGAAACCTTGCTCGAGTAAGCCTTGCTGTAGTGTACAGTTTTGTTTATGTCATTATGCAGGATATCATCTCTATGTTCACGTTGCGATGGTACGACTGCTTTTAATGTTGAACGGGGAAGAGTTCAGACTAGTTTTTTACAAGGGCACCAAAGAAAACATAGGAATATTTTCAGTTTTGTTCAATAAGAAGATTACTGGGTTATGACTGAGCTTTGTACCGCATGCGTGTTCTTTCCTGTGTTACTTTCTTTGATTAAATTTTCTTTGATTAAATCCTCCAGGTGACTGTCTGTGAGGAGTGTGGTGTGTTCTCTCTGTGTCTGCGTGGGTTTCCTCCGGGTGACTGTCTGTGAGGAGTGTGGTGTGTTCTCTCTGTGTCTGCGTGGGTTTCCTCCGGGTGACTGTCTGTGAGGAGTTTGGTGTTTTCTCCCTGTGTCTGCGTGGGTTTCCTCCGGGTGACTGTCTGTGAGGAGTGTGGTGTGTTCAACCTGTGTCCGCGTGGGTTTCCTCCGGGTGCTCCGGTTTCCTCCCACAGTCCCAAAACACACATTGGTAGATGGATTGGCGACTCAAATGTGTCCATAGGTGTGAGTGAATGTGTGAGTGTGTGTCGCCTTGTGCTGGATTGGCGCCCCCTCCAGGGTGTGTTCCCACCTTGCACCCAATGATTCCGGGTAGGCTCCAGACGCACCGCGACCCTGAACTGGATAAGGGTTACTTTCTTTTATTAAATTATGGGGGCTACATTCTGTCATAGAAACATACAGCATGTGAACTTTAAGTATACTTTGTAGCCTGAATTTAGGAAAATGTGTTGAAATAAATAAATAAAACAGTGACCTTAATAATTAAACATGTTATCCTTGGCGCCTATAAAAAAATGACAATATGACTTTTATGAATCAAAAATAAATATAAAGCTTCTAAATGGTCACACAGTTCTGTGAACACAATCCTGGGTCTTAATGATATGTCTGTGACCTGCTTTGGCCAGAACCCCTGGGCTGCATTCTCCAACTGTCTAAACAGCACTGTTCAGGACGGCCGCTTTCAGCGCCTGTTCCTTTAAATGATAACGAGCCGCTCGCCGTTCACCCCGACCCTGAGTGCACAGCAGTGAGGTTTTCAGCTGTTTTTTCCATTCTCATTTTCTCCGCTTTTAGTCAGTGCAGCGCTCTTATATCTTCGTCCTCGCTGTGTTTTTCGTTCTGTTGCACTCTCACAAGTCCAGTGCTGTGACTGGAGAAACTCAGAACATCTTGCTCTACCTCATGTTGTGCCAGCCCACAAAAAACTGACTAGGTAGTCCGAATCACTAGTTACTATGTAGAACTATGTAGTCTGATCTGTAATAGTGACAGTATTTTTCAGCCCTATGCTACAATCTGTGGTTTAAGCTCAATTTTGCCCGTGTCTGTGTGCTGTCGGACAATAGCAGAAAGTAGCAGAATACAAATCAGCGCTAACAGCCCGCGTGCTTCTGAGCTTTTGTCAAATTATGCAACACAGACTGTTTCCTTTATGAAAATGAGTGTGAGAGTAAATCTGCACATAAAAGCTGCTCCTTTCATCAGCGACGTGCCGCACAGACACCGTGACATTTGAGTCTAAATCTAGTGTGTAATATTTAAAATAGGAAACATGCATTCGCTTTATTTTGATGCTTCTGCGGCGGAAGCTTCGGTCGTTTTTTTTTTTTTTTTGGATGATGATGATAAACATTATTAATTCTCCCACAGAAATGCCATTACTATTAAATAATAATTTCACATTTTCTTCAGAATAATCCACTGTAAGAGCCTGTAAGGTTAACATATGTTCATGTTATGGCTCATTTTGAGATGTGGAGGCTATGACAAGCCTGTTCCTGAATTTTGAACCCCTCAGTTATACAGAGTCTACACTGCTAGCGATAGGGGATAAATATTTATGATATGGGCTGAAGAGGATGTGTGTTGATGCATGTGGAGGGGAGCAGCTGTAGAATAACTGTCTGCGCTCCAGAGCATACAGCTGTAATTACACTCCCATTAGCGTTCATCTGCTGACTGTATATTCTTCTGCAGAGTTATAATATAATTTAATCCTCTCTAAATGAAATTGTCAAGCCATTCATCATCCATCTTTGATTCTGATGCTGTGCTGTCTGAGAAGAGTGCAGCAACCTCTTGTGTACACCTTAAATCTCCTGGTTAGAACAGTCTCAAAAAATAATCACCACATGCTTGTATTTGGCACATCCTAACATTTGTTCCAGTGTTGAAGGAAGCTAAGCCAATTTTGTCCAAGTACAAACCTCTCATCAAACATTTTCATTTTAAATGACACATTCCACATCTTCAGCATTAAACATGAGATGAATAAGGGAGGGTACAGTCTTCCATTGACATAAATATTTTTTTTTTCTTGTGTTTTTAAACTGCTATAAAACATACAATCCTTGGTTAAATATAATTTCAGATTTTTTTTCTGGGAGGCCACAGTGATGCAACAGGTAGGGGGTCCTGGAGGTTGTGGTTTTGAGTCCCGTTCCAGATGACTGTCTGTGAGGAGTGCAGTGTGTTTTCCCCGTGTCTGCGTGGGTTTCCTCCGGGTGACTGTCTGTGAGGAGTGTGGTGTGTTCTCCCTGTGTCTGCGTGGGTTTCCTCCAGGTGACTGTCTGTGAGGAGTGTGGTGTGTTCTCCCAGTGTCCGCGTGGGTTTCCTCCGGGTGACTGTCTGTGAGGAGTGTGGTGTGTTCTCCCAGTGTCCGCGTGGGTTTCCTCCGGGTGCTCCGGTTTCCTCCCACGCTCCAAAAACACACGTTTGTAGGTGGATTGGTGACTAATAAAGTGTCCGTAGGTGTGAGTGTTTGAGTGAATGTGTGAGTGTGTGTCGCCCTGTGCAGGACTGGTGCCCACTCCAGGGTGTTTTCCCGCCTTGCACTCAATGATTCCAGGTAGGCTCTGGACCCACCGCAACCCTGAACTGGATAAACAGTTTACAGATAATGAATGAATGAATTAATTATTTGTTTTTCTGAGCTATGAATTCTCATTTGTAGTGAAGATAATCAGCGCGATCAGAGATTTCCCCATTCATTTGAACAAAAATAGATTATTACTCCTCACTCAAAGGTTGAACATGTCCTTTCATGGCAGAAACACCAAATTTTGCAGGATCATAGTTCCAAAATACTCACCTCGAGTTTTTCTCAGTGATTCGATATACAGTTTTACTACAACATTTGTTCAAATATGACACGTATTCCCATAAGAATGACAGGCTGAATGTTTGACACATTCAAATATGACTGCAACAAACAAGGTGCTACATCTCTCACAGTCATTCACACAGACTCAGACACAACCAGACAAACTTACGTTCATAACATAGATACTTTAGACAGCACCTTGGATACAGCTTTTGTTTCTTTTATAGCATTAAACCTGGAAGCACCAAACCTTGCAGGATTTTAGATCCTATGTTTGAACAGTGTGCTTCTGCTTTTCAAAGTCTGTGTCTAAAGGCAAATGTATATCAAGGTTTAGTTTCTCTGAACAAGATAAAAGATTTTTTTTTTTTTTACTTATAAAAGAGTGCATGAGAAAAAATACTTATGGTCTTAGGTCAGCATTCTGTTCTCCACTCACTGTACACTAGACTACACTGCTAATAGAATAATGCTTTATATAACAGACCCCATTGTTAGCTTCTTATGGATTCAGGCTGGAGAACAGCTGGCAGGCAGCACTGGGCCAGGAGCTGATCTTCCTAGTCTGTGTGTACACCTGTGTAAACCCGATAGAGCCCTGTATGTGTGTCTCTCTCTGTGTTTTCTGGCAGAAATCCATGAGGTTTAAGCCTGATTCTACGGTCTGGGCGGCCAAGCAGCAAATCCTGTGCACGCTTACACAGAGTCTGAGGGATGTACTGAACTACGGCCTGTTCCAGCCGGCTCTTGACGGCAGGGAGAGCTATTTTCTGGAGGAGGAGAGAGTCCTGAGAGACGTCCCATTGCCCACCAATAAGGGCGTGTCCACTTTGGAGGTACTGCTTTGCAGCTCAAGTGAAGAAAGATGCATGATAAAAGAACCAAGCTGATTTGAATTGTTTGGGCCAGAAATCTTATTTACACATTTGCTTCATATTTTTAAAGAAGAATTAAGGTCGTATTTCAGTCATGTGATTGCTGTTGGGCAGTATTTCTTTATACTGTGAATAGAAAAGGGGAAGTAGAGCAACTTGAATCACTGGCCAAACTCTAATATGCTTCTACATGGAATGTATTCTCCTGTTCACTATTTAGAACTCCATTCAATTCATCCATGCTTTTCTCAAGGGATTATACAACCTTTGTATGCACCTTTTTGTATGAACTTTTGTATGATCTGTATCCATTTTGGGTGCACCCTCGGGTAGCCAAATTCACACATTTTAAAGGGTGTCTATCAACCTTTGGATTTACGGTGGTCTTAGTGTGGTGCACTGCAGCTGAGGGTTGTGTTTCTCTGAGGCGTGTTGTGTGTTCTCCCTGTTTCCGCGTTGGTTTCTTTCGGGGGCTCTGGTTTCCTCCCACAATACAAACACGTGTTGCTAGGTGGATTGGCAATGCATAATCATCCACAGGTGTGAGTGAAAGGGTGAGTATTTAATGCCTTGTGATGGACTGGCCTTTTGTTAGGGGTGTGTTCCTGCATTGTGCCTAATGACTGCAGATAGGCAGGTAAACAGGGTGCCACAAGGTGGGTGTAGTGGAGTGTCAGGGTGGTCAGAGGGAACGGAGGTAATTGCAGGAGACTTAATTAACAACAAGGGAACTAATCAGAGAGGCTCAGGAACTAGACAAAGGGACTAAACACAAGGGCTAGAACAGTAAGCACAAAACACAAGAGCTAAACACAGAAGCTAGAGGCTAAACACAGAAGCTAGAGGCTAAGAGGCTAAACACAGAAGGTAGAGGCTAAACACAGAAGCTAGAGGCTAAGAGGCTAAACACAAGGGCTAAACAGAGACTAAACACAGGGAGTAAACAGAGACTAAACACAAGGGCTAAACAGAGACTAAACACAAGGGCTAAACAGAGACTAAACACAAGGGCTAAACAAGATAGCTAAACAGAGAATAACACAAAAAACTAAACAAGAACTAAACAGAGCTGACTATACACTTAATGAAGAGGATAAACACAAAACACTGGGACTAAACAAGAACAGATCTAAAGGGGCAAGACACGAAACCGTGGGATGAATATTAAACAAGAAGGCTAAACAGCAGAACACAGAGACACTAAATGGAGCACCAAAATTTAGCAAGAATATTAAGCACAGCCATGAACCACAAACAGGAAACACTGACATGGACTATAAAAAGAAAACACAAACAAGAAACACCTCAGACAGATATCGAGGGGGCAGGAACACAAAGGAGGCAAAGGTGGAGACAAGGAAGATGGAAACAAAACAAAGAGCCATATGCTTATAAACACATGACAACCAGATTAAACAATGAGACAGACAGCAGGAACACACTAGACAGGGCTATACCTGACACAGGGGAGTAGTCATGAAAAATGTGTTGGAATTGAGAACATAAGAATTAGTTAAATGCGTGCTGATGATGTCACATTGTTGCTGGACTCAGTTTCCCTGTGTATTTCCTTGTTCCTCATTTTTGGGGCCAAATGAAATCTTGGCTAGTTCATCCAACCTGGGCTGCACTTACTTCAGGCCATCTTTTGGTTAATGTATTGCTACTACAATCAGCGATGGTCCTCAGTCTGTTCTGGTGTTTGTCCATTGAGCTGACTGAATCAGGACATCAGTTTGTCCTTTCTGCCTGTTGGTGGCCATTAGAAAACATATTAGCTTGCCTTCAAGACAAAGCTTTGATTGCATCATGTCGTGAATGTGGCCGATAACTTCAATTAGACACTGCTGCAGCGGGGGTAATAACAGCAGGATGTGTAGCATCTTAACACAGAGTAATAGATGTCTCTTTTTCTGTTCCTTCATTTTGTCTCACAGTTTCGCTACAAGAGCAGGGTGTACCAGCATGCCAACGTCAATGAAAAGCTGATAGAAAAGCTCCATACACAGGTGAGATTGTGTTTAATCGTCATGTCGTTTTTTCCCCCCATGTTGCCCTCGCAAAAACCCCAATGTTAATTTAGTTTTTGTCAGTAAACTAACGTTCGCTGATCACATCAGAACATCAAACCTCTGTAGGCTGGAAAACAACCTCAGCACTCAGATCAAAACCTTGTGAAGTTGTTTCGGAAGGCCGCCTCGGGGAAATGAACGGGTCAGTTAACACTAAAGTGTGCCACTATTTGCATACTTCATGAACTCTGCGTGTTTATACAGAAACTTTAATTACATGCAGGATTGGGTGCTCAGGAGAAGGGGAAAAAAGAACTTTCAGAAGGAAGCAGTAGCATGTCTCTGCTGTTTAAGCAGGAATATCACATTCGCACTATTGATGCCAGTGCTCATACATAATGGATTAAGGCAGAATCCTGTATTTGCATATGTTTTGATTCCTGACTTGTTTCCATAAATTTCTGAGATTGTTATCAATAGGACAAGGGCTTTCTTCACACCGTCATATATATGTATATGTGATAACATCATTTTCCATCCTCCCAAAAGCAGCCCTGTAGCACTGGAGTGGAGTCTTAATTGCGGAGGTCTTGCAGCAGCACTGTGGCACATGTCCTGAGCCGAGCTTTGTTGTCTCTCGCGTTCATGCTTTATTGCTCCAGCCGTTTGTTCCCGGCTCCCTGCCTCTGTCAGCAGAAAACTTCAGCTCATTTACTCTGGGCTTCTTTGACTCCTTTAATAAGGTGTTTTATCAGAGCTGTCGAAGTCAGGAGAGACTTCGTGGAGCACAGAGAAGCTGCAGTGTGTCCACTCTCTGTGCGGAGGAGGCCTCTAGTGAATATACACTTAGTGCAGGGTTTTAGCACATTGTAAAATTGGGGAAATTAAGTACTTTACCTTGGGCTTTGGGAGGTGTGTGTGTGTGTGTGTGTTAGGTCTGCACATTATATCATTTTTAGACATAATAAGATTGTATTTATGTCTGTAGTCTTATTTCAACAAAACATTCCTTTGACAAGACCAGAAGCAAATGACAATAACTGATATGACACAATGGCAGCTGTGGCCTAAAGGTCAGAGAATATTGGGACGGAGAGGTCCCCTGAACCTGCAATAAAATAGTGGGGAGAGGAAGCGAAGGACCAGCCATTATTTATGGCTGAAGTGCCTTTGAGCTAGGCATCTAACCCCTACAGCCCTCTGTGAACTGGAGTGTGTGTGCTCACGGTGTGCGCCACTAGTGAGTAGCATTGGTCAAGCCTTGAAATGGAAAGGGAATGAACAAGCACCTGAGTGGCCTCCTGAGAGAGAAAAGGGATGATTGTAGAGTAGATCCTGCATGACAGGGTCAGGTTTGACACATGAACCGAGAACGATAACTGGTCTTTCATGTTTATATCAAGGCTCATAGCTTCAGGCAGCGTGACCAGGGCATTCGCAAAGAGATGGCAATATCAGGGCTAGGACTTGTTGTTCTGTTCCCAGAATGTACAGCAGCTCAGTCTTCCAGGGATTTCACTTCAAGTGTCTGCCTGTCATTCGTGAAGGGATGTCAGCCAGGCTACTGGGTTGCAGCTGGAAAACAGTGTCAGAAGGTGGGAAGAAAAAGATTGGTAGAGAGTGGTCAGCGTAAGTGGTAGCAGAAACCATGAGTGGATGTTACATCACTAGGAAAGAGACTGTAAATGGAGAAGAGATGAGGGCCAAGCACTGAGCCCTGAGGGACACCAGTGGAGATCGTGGATAAGGATCCTCTCATATACATAAGACTGTCCCTCCAATGCAGAATTGTACAATATGATGCAACACAATGTAAAATGGTCCAAAAAACGTCACTCCCGGACTGAGAAAAGTCCATCAACCAAAAATATCCAGCCGACAGCATCCTGTGTCACTGATGAAGGACCAGAGGACGACCGACACACACTGAGCTACTGTCTCTGACTTTACATCTACAAGGTGGACCAATGAGGGAGGAGTGTCTCACAGAGTGGACACAGGGTTTAAAAACTCCAGCAGCACTGATGTGTCTGATCTCGTTGTACAAATATAACACAACACCACTACATCTGTGTCACTGCAGCATGGAGATTATCCACCATCCAAATAAACCTGCTCTGTGGTGGTTCTGTGGGTGTTCTGACCATTGAAGGACAGGGTGAAACAGGGCTAAGAAAGTTGTGCATATATTTGTTATCAAGGGATTCATAAACTCAGACCACAGTTAGTATTGTGTGTAAATTGTAAAGCAGATAAATCTTAAATGTGTCACACTGGTGGAACAGTGTACTTTTGTCATATTGCAATATTACAGTTCTCGTATTTAGCCTGAGGTTCTAGTGTGTGTTTTTGGTTTGTATCTGAGCTGTAAGGGTGGGAATGAGGTGATAACGTAATGGGTTTAAAAATGCTGATGCCACAGGCTAAAGCTGAGGTGTGAATTATTGAAAGTGTGAGTTTCTCTTGGTTGGAAACGCCGCTGTTGATGAATAATGCACACTTCTAGTATAAAGTAGATGTTCTAGTATAATGTAGTATACAGTAGTGTGCAAAAGTCTGAGACCACGCTTTGCCTGCGATATTTTCGGAAAACAACCAGTCAGTGGAATGTATTGCTTTGGAAAGTGTGTTGTAACTTAAAGAAACACTAGGTACGATTAGATATTCCTTCTCCTGGGCTCCCCCTTCAGTTGCAAAGTGTAATTAATTTTTGCAGCACCGTCCTGGGTGGCACGGTAGCGCAGCAGGTGGTGTCACATTCACACAGTTCCAGGGCCCTGGAGGTTTTGGGTTCGAGTCCCGCTCCGGGTGACTGCCTGTGAGGAGTGTGGTGTGTTCTCCCTGTGTCTGCGTGGGTTTCCTCCGGGTGACTGTCTGTGAGGAGTGTGAGGTGTTCTCCCTGTGTCTGCGTGGGTTTCCTCCAGGTGACTGTCTGAGGAGTATGAGGTGTTCTCCCTGTGTCTGCGTGGGTTTCCTCCTGGTGACTGTCTGTGAGGAGTGTCAGGTGTTCTCCCTGTGTCTGCGTGGGTTTCCTCCTGGTGACTGTCTGTGAGGAGTGTGGTGTGTTCTCCCTGTGTCTGCGTGGGTTTCCTCTGGGTGACTATCTGTGAGGAGTGTGGTGTGTTCTCCCTGTGTTTGCGTGGGTTTCTTCCGAGTGACTGTCTGTGAGGAGTGTGGTGTTCTCCCTGTGTCTGCATGGGTTTCCTCCTGGTGACTGTCTGTGAGGAGTGTGGTGTGTTCTTCCTGTGTCTGCGTGGGTTTCCTCCGGGTGACTATCTGTGAGGAGTGTGGTGTGTTCTCCCTGTGTTTGCGTGGGTTTCTTCCGAGTGACTGTCTGTGAGGAGTGTGGTGTTCTCCCTGTGTTTGCGTGGGTTTCCTCCTGTAGACTGTCTGTGAGGAGTGTGGTGTGTTCTCCCTGTGTCTGCGTGGGTTTCCTCCGGGTGACTGTCTGTGAGGAGTGTGGTGTGTTCTCCCTGTGTTTGCATGGGTTTCCTTCTGGTGACTGTCTGTGAGGAGTGTGGCGTGCTCTCCCTGTGTCCACGTGGGTTTCCTCCCACGGTCCAAAAACAAGTGTGAGTGAATGTGTGAGTGTGTGTGTCGCCCTGTGAAGGACTGGCGCCCCCTCCAGGGTGTGTTCCTGCCTTGTGCCAGTGATTCCATGTAAGCTCCGAACCCACTGCAACACTGAACTGGATAAGTGCTTACAGACAATGTCTGTATGTCAATGTCAATGTCAATGAATGTCCTGAAATAAAGGATTAAGGGGAGGGAGAGGGGGTGATTTTCTACTCTCCTCCAATAGAAACATAGTGTGGTTTCTGTAGTACTGAGATGAGCATTATGGGATATGCTCTCAAAAAGTTTTTAATTAATTTAAGACATGACCAGGTGTTTTTATCACATGAAGAGGGGCTTTCCGCATTAGCCCTCCTCTCATTGTGACACATCAGTGAGCTGATTGGCTCTTTTTTGTTGGAGGGCAGGACTTTATTCATGAACAGGAAAACTCCCATTCATATTTCAACCAGTGACCTTTCTTCACTCATAATGTCTCTGCTTTTCTTGACCCAAGTAATCCCATGCTTTCAGTGATGCTTGCATGTGTCTTTTTCTGTTTTCTTTTCATAGTAAGTGCTTCTTAATGGCTCCACGTCCTTTCAGACCCAGAGTGTTTTGAGTTGTCTTCTCATGGTGAAAGGACAGACACCAGCACCTGTGGATTTGTTCAGATCTGAGTAAAGAGCGGAGCCTGATTTACTCCAAGTCTGAGAAGCCCTTCTTAGGGGATTCTTAGGTTTTGTTCTGGTCTCCTCCGAATGGATAGATTTTAATGATATTAGTGATGTTTCTGTAATGAGTGACAGGTTTTAAAGAGAAAGGTATCAGTAAGAATTGTCTCTGGTGCAGTAGGGTGTGGGCTCCTGAGCTGTTGTCTACACTATGGAAATGTATGTATTTTTCTTTTCTGCTGATTCTCTTGGCACCACTGGCATTGTTGAGACAGTTCTCCTGAGAGGTGTGTGTATGTGTGTCTTTCTCTCTCTCTGTGTGTGTGTGTGTGTGTGTGTGTGCTTAGTTGATTGTTTGGCAGCAGTTGAAGTGTATGTGTGTTGATCTGCGTTAGTGGTCTGGCATGGCATCCCCAGTGGTCTCTGTCTATCTGCCTTTTTTTCACCTGCTCACTTTCAGTGTCCTCTCTCTCTCTCTCTCTCTCTCTCTCTCTCTCTCTCTCTCTCTCTCTCTCTCTCTCTCTCTCTCTCTCTCTCTCTCTCTCTCTCTCTCTCTCTCTCTCTGTGCTGGGAGCTGCTCGGCTGTCTATTTATAACTGGCCTGGTAAAGCAGCATATGTGTCCCAGGGCCTCATGCTGAGAGGCGAAGGGGGCGAGCGGGGACCCACACTCATCCAACATTCATACCCCATCGCATGTTCTTCCCCTTCACTTTTATCACTTTTTCCCTGCCTCCCGTTGCTGCCTCCCTCTCTCACACATCATATCCTTCCGTGTCATTTTGGTTTCTTTTGCTCATTAAACTACCTTCGCTCTCCTTTTCTCTTGATGCAATATTACTGTCATTGTCTCTCACTCTCTCTCTCACTCAGCTGTTTCCTACTCTCTATTTCTCTCCCTTTCCTTGTTCTTTCTCTCACCCACTTTTTTGCTCTCTCTGCTCCTTTTCTCTCTCTCTCTCTCTCTCTCTCTCTCTCTCTCTCTAGGCAAACCTGAGGAAGTTTATGGATTATATCCAGCATCATCAGGTGGATAAAATCTCCAAATTGCTGGAGCGAGGCCTCGACCCAAACTACCATGATCCAGAGACAGGGGGTAGGGGACTGTGCACTTTCTGAGAAAATCGCTGGGTCTGAAGTAGCAAAACCATGTCTATTTTTTTTTTTAAATAAGTAACTGCACCTTCATATTCCAGAGGGGGTTCAAATATAGCCTTAGAAATGCATGAGGTGATTTACATATTCCTCAAAATGAAAACAAAAAACCTGTGTATTGCAAATCTGTGCCTCTTTGCCTGTTAGTTTTTCAAGAAACAAGTTTCAAAAGCCGAAAGAGTGCATGGTGTTTTGGAGAGTGTGGATGTTTTTCTCTACTTGTTGGTGGTGAGCGTTGTTATACATGGTTTTTAACATAGGGCTAAACAATGGGAGTGCTCCACATTTCTGAACCCTCCCTCTCTGAATGCGGAACAGAAACGCAGACTGCTTTAGTTCAGTTTCAGCTTATAACACACATCTGAAATTTACATTAAAACACTCCGCTGGGTTTTAAAGGCACGAAACACATGCCTTGGGCGCTTTCTTAGGACTGGAGCTGACTGATGTCAGCAGGTTTCCTTGACATGAAGCAAAGGCCTCAGGTGAGCTTGTGATGGATTCATTAAATGTTCCATTAGAGCCGCCACCAGCCCTTTCAAAATACCCATGTCCTTGCAGTTTGCAGTTGGACCATTAGTCAACCATCAAGCAGGTTATTTTGAGCTTGATCAGTGTGAGGTCACAGCAGCTGTGCATTCAGTCTTTGCAACAGCTCTTTTAAAGAGTGAAAGCAATGCTACTGTTCAGACTACACAGTACTACATCATACTGTCACAGCTGGAACAACACAAACTTCACAGACAAAATACTAAGCGTCCTTCACTTTGATTGGAGGTTAATAGAAGTGGGATGTTAGAGCATTTCTGTTTCCCTGGTCCCCAACAGAAAAGGCAGTGGGTGTCACGACCGGACCGAGAGCCCACACTTGCGGATCACAGTAAAAATAACGAGTTTATTCACAAAATCCAAAAGAGAAGTCAAATACAAGCGAGGGTCAAACACAGAGAGCAAAACAGTACCTTAGAGATATCCCAATAAGCCTGGTTAAAAAACAGGCAAGAGTCCAGAACTGGAGAAGATCAACAATCACCAAAGGAGCGAGGCAAAAGACATAAACCGTAAAGATAAGCAAGGAGTAGGCAACAAGACAGGCTGCTAAAGACCGCTTTGTATGATAGGATGACCCTCGGCAATGACTGGGAAGTGAATGGGGTTTATATCGGAACCATGAGTTCCCTCAGGGAATGAGACCGGTGTAGAGTCATGTGATCATCTGGTGCATTCTGCGATATGGAGTCTTGAGAAGCAGGCGTGACAGTGGGCAAACTTTTTTAGTCCCTTTAGTTTATGAGTTAGTTTAGTCTCTTTAGTTTACGTTTTCATGAATAGTTACTGTGCAAAAGTCTTAGACTTAGATCAAGTATCACCCATATCAGAAACATGTGACCCTGGTACTTCCTCTGTTCCAGGGGCAGGCTGGGGGCATAAGGCAAAGTCTGGCTTGAATGTTTTTGTTGCGTTTTTACTTGAAATTTTCATGCTTTACACAAAATTATTCTAAAATAATTACTAACAGTTATAGTGAGAATATAAATAACTAGGTCTAAACTGATAATTCAAACACTATTATACAGCCATGAGAACATATCAAATGTATGGGAAATGAGTGCTTTTTAACGCTTTAATAGGCCATAGGTGAAAACAGTGTGGCGCTAGAGCAGGTCACAGCCACTCTCGGCGCTTTTATTGTTAAACAGTGTTTTTTGTAACTCTGTTGATGCGAAGATCAGCCATGTTGTTTTCAATCAGCTAAGTTGATTCTGATTTCTCTTTAATTCTCGGTTTGTGTCTCTCTATTTTGCTTCTGGATTTTGTCCTTCAGGGCTCCAGGGGTTATTGGGTTCGGTCTCGGGCGGTTGTTCCTCGTTTCCATGTCGCGCTTTTTGTAATAATCCAAACTACTCATGTCTGTCTCTAATGAATTTCATTAAACATAATTATGAAAACTGTGAAACAAATCAGCAAATGAAAACTTTACATTTTTAGTTATTAATGAATTCCTTAATTAAGCTGTACATTTTTCGAGGTTATCAGGCATACCACCTCCTGCTGCTTCACATACCAGATTGAGAAGCACTGTCTTAGACCATTCTTTCATGTATTTAACTGAATCAAAACATTTAGAATTTACTCATTTATCGGCCTCAGAAAAAGACAGAGCACCACACAAATGCAAATCATTTTTTCAGAATTTATTGGTTCCTCTTTTATTACAGCTTCCTTTATTTAATGAAGGTTTACTTTTAGTTTTATAAAAAGAAATCTGACTAGATTTGTTCCTGAACTTCCCCAGAGTTCTGTTATAATAATAATAATAATAATAATAATAATTGCATAATAAACTGTATTTATATAGCACCTTTCAAACATGGAACAGTGTCAGGGTTGAGGGGTGCGGACTGACGGAGGCGGACGCATTTGATAAAACACGGGATATTTTAATATAAACAAAACAACGATACTTAAACAGAGCAAAAACAAACAAGGAGCCAAACAAGCTAAATTAAACAAAGGAAACTAGACAGGGTAAACAGGACAGACGGACGAAAAGCGACACGAGGACAAAGGAGAAGAAACGGGGAAACTCTAGAGACAGACGGACAGACTAAATAACGTGACCTACTAAACAAAGGATAAAGGGGAAATGTACGACAAACGGATGAGAGACAAGAGGGCTTAAATACAGACACAAACGAGACACACCTGGACAGATAACGAGGACGGGTTAACACATGACACGGACGAGGAGGCGGGACGAGGGCAGAGACAAGGATATAAACAAAACATAGCCATGTGCTAAAAGCACATGGCCGGGGACAACAGACATGACAGGACGAAGGCGTGACAAACAGAGTTCAAATGCTTCACAGCATTAGGAAATATTTAGCAACAACAGAAACAACACAAAACAAACAAATGCAAAATTTATTGAAATAAAAAGACAATAATTGTAACAGTAATAAAAATGTAAATACAATATACATTAAATATGAAAATAGAATATAAGTTATAAATAAAATAGATAACAATAAGACTTATGAATAATTTATATATGATATGCATAAATCAAACTAATCTAACATTTTCTAAAATTTACCTGATGAATATCTATCAGTAAAATGGTCCAGTTGTGGTTTTGTTTTTTGCTTCTTGCAGCTGTTGTAATCCCAGACACATGGGCTCTGAGGTGGCCAGTCCATTGTTCTAAAAAAAAACAGTAACTTTATGCAAATTGTCTTTTTTTTTTTTTTTGTCTCTTTCGTTTTTTTCCAGCCCCGCCTCTTTTCAGACTTGTTGAGGTGATTGTGTTCACACAGTGGAAGGATGGACACTGGTGGATTTGTGTAGATCTAAAGCATGGTTTTCTCCCGTCTCTCTAGTTGTGTTTCTCTGGTGCAGTCAGGTGTTGTGTGGTTGTTAGGATCCTTTTTACTTTACATTATTTACTCAGTTTTTTAAAACAGTAGACTACCCCATTTATTTGCGAATAAATGAATAGGGCTCTGTGGGTTTGAGTAAATTCTTTATCATTCTTTTAAACAGTATTTCTTGCATCTCTAGGGTAGGCAAAGCCTCAGCATTTCTTTATTTACAGAATGTCTCTGTACTCGATGGATGACCTTCATCGTTAGTTTATTCGTTAAATATATGATCACATGTGGACGTCTATGCTTTATTGTCACGGTTCAATCAATGCCTATTCAATAACCCTGTCCTTGTCCTTTGCAGAGACCCCTCTGACCCTGGCAGCCCATCTGGACAATGTGGTGCAGATCATCACAGTGCTAAAAACCGGCGGAGCTCATTTAGATTTCCGCTCTCGAGACGGAATGACCGCGCTCCATAAAGCTGTCAGGGCCAAGAACCAAACTGCTCTTAAGGTAACGCATCAGTGGCTGCGCTAACTGGGAATTTGACAGAGATAGGTGTGTATAGCCTTAATCAAGAACAAACTTGACAAATAATGTGTTTTTAATAGTGAAAACACCACAGAACATGCATGTAAACATACACACATAATGTGCAAATATTCTTCTAAAATCAAGGCTATTTGTATAAGCAGTATGTCTTTATTTGTTGCAGTAACAGCAGGACTAGGAGTCTACAGTCCCTGACTGTTGCTTATCCATGTTGTGGAAACAAAAGCTTATAAACTGACTTTAAATTCATCCATTGGTTTTAGAAATGACTCATATGAAAGCTGAAAACCCTCCAAAATGAGGTTTAATTTACGGAAATAAATTTGCTTCTCTGCAGAAATATTGATAATTTAATGAACACAGAAAGGTCAGATTTTGGCAAGACAAAAATTTTGTCACCTTGTCATATAATGCACCCAATACTAGCCTCACCTGTGCTCACTAATTGATCGGTTAATTAGTGGGTGTGTATAAAAAGAACCCCAGCACCCCAGACCTTCACTTGAACTGCAACTTGACTTCTGACAACATGGCAAAAATCCACCCTGTGACCAAAGCCTTGATTATCAAGAGGCTGAACACCAGATCCATTGCAGAGGTGGCTGGCACCTTTAATGTGTCTCAGCGTCAAGTACAATGAATTAAAAAAAAGATTTAAAGAGACTGGAGATGTTTTTGACAAGCCCAGGTCTGGCAGACCCTGCAAGACAGCTGCTCAGGAGAAATGTTTGTTGGTTAGAAAATCCAAAGACAGCCCCTTTCCCACTGCAGCAGAGCTGCACCAGGCCTGTGTCCCTGTGTCAACTAGAACAGTTTGTAGGATTCTGTCTCGAAATGGCCTCCATGGTCGCCATGGAGGAAGCCAGCACTAAACAAAAGGCAATTAAAAAACTGTGTAGCATTTGTCAAGGCCCACAGCCTGCTAAACGGATGGACGCTGGAAATGTGTCAGAAACTGGATTTCTCAGATGAATCTTCTGTTGAATTACACCACAGTTGCCTCAAATACTGCAGGAGACCTACTGGAGCCCGTATGGTGTTTGGTGGAAGTTTGGTGGTGGAAAGATCATGGTTTGGGGTTACATTCAGTATGGGGGTGTGCGAAACATTTGCAAGGTGGAATAGCCTAAAATATCAAGAAGTATTAGCTACCCCTTACATTCCCAATCATAAAAGGGGTCAAATTTTGCAGCAGGATGGTTCTCCATCTCATATATCCATCTCTACATCAAAGTTCCTCAAGGCGAAGAAGATCAAGGTGCTCCAGGACTGGCCAGCCCAGTCACCAGACATGAATCTCATTGAGCATGTTTGGGGTAGGATGAAAGAGGAAGCTTGGAAGACTCTTGATGAACTCTGGGAGGCTGCATTCTTTGCTATTCCTGATGACTTCATCAATAAATTGTATGAATCACTGTCGAACCGCATGGATGCAGTCCTTCAAGCTCATGGAAGTCACACAAATACCTTTGTATTTGAAGTAAATTATTTGTTTGATTTTCACATTACTTTCTGTGGGCGACAAAACTTTTGTCTTGCCAAAATCTGATCTTTCTGTGTTCATTAAATGATCAATATTTCTGCAGTGAAGCAAATTTATTTCCGTAAAGTAAACCTCATTTGGGAGGGTTCCAGCATTCATACGAGTCATTTCTAAAACCAATGGATGAATTTAAAGTCAGGTTATAAGCTTTTGTTTCCACAACATGGATAAGCGACAGAACTTCTGTCAGGGACTGTATATAAACTGTGCATGGAGAACTGGACACCCATGCCCACTATGTTCATTATGTATATTGGATTTTTATATAGAGGATATTATAGTTACTCAGAGAACTGGCCACTGAATATCTGTGTATCTGCAGGCCATGCTGGAGCTGGGGGCTTCTCCGGATTACAAAGATCGCCAGGGTCTGACTCCTCTCTACCACACAGTGACTGTCGGAGGTGACCCCAGTTGCTGTGAGGTGCTGCTGCGAGCCCACGCCACTGTGGCCTGCCATGATGAGAACGGCTGGCACGAAGTCCACCAGGTGGCGCTCTCACATTTCTCTTTCCAGGAGGAGTCTGTTGTCTTTAGTGGTGTGTGTTCTGTCAGTGGAGTGGGTGTAGTAGAGCTGAACACTGAACATTGACATGACAATGGGAGAGGGCTGGGTTCGGGAACAAAGAAAGCGCATTTTAGTAGCAGTTGATGTTAATGGGAACGCTGTCTTCATCATGTCATGGGTTCTTTCTCAGCTTGGGAGACAAATATTTCTCAGCCTTAGACCCTGTTAAAAATGGGCCTAGCTTCTCTTGCATTAAATCCATGTAGGAATTTCACATTTCTCTTTATTCCTGCAACTAAGACAGATTCCTTTGGGTTCCGGTGCCTCCAAGAGATTTGTAAATGAGCTCTATCCTGATTGGCTGCCATGCACTGTCCATGCTGGAACACTTTTCATGACTTCACAAATGTAGTCAGTATATAATGAGCTGTTTTTTGCAGTTTACTGTGTATAGGGGTAGTGTAGGGTATGGGTAAGTTCAAGCACTTTAGTTATGTGTGTCCCGATTCCCTACAGACCCAGGACCCTCAGGATTCAGACCCTCGTACTGAGAAGCAGGTCAGGTATTAATTATATTGCAACAGATTTATCCAATAACTAGTGGATCAGGTGAGATTTTTGCTGCAAAACATGGTTATATGCTTATGGCCTGGTTAAATGCTTATATGGCCTGAATGCTCCTGCTACACACTGACATCAAGTGGTGAGGGAGAGGATTGCAAATCAAATCAAATCAAATCAAATTTATTTATATAGCGCTTTTCACAACTGATGTTGTCACAAAGCAGCTTCACAGAATTCCAGTAAGACAAAGATTTGACATGAAATGTAAAAACAAATGTAAAACCCTCAATTTTAAGATTGCACATAATTCTCTAATGTTATATTTACATAAACAAATATTTTAAAAGAATTGCCCTGTAATGGTGTTGTGAATATGGGTTATGCAGGCTTAAGCGTGTGTTTGCTTGATGTTGCTGAATGTGTTTTTGTGTACAGGCTTGCCGATATGGCCATGTCCAGCACTTGGAGCATCTCCTGTTTTATGGAGCTGACATGCATGTACAGAATGCCTCTGGGAACACAGCTCTTCATATCTGTGCCCTGTATAAACAGGTGAGCACATTGCTTACACTGGAGGAACTCTCAAAGTCAGATGTACAACTGAGTGAATAATGGGCTTTGAGGCAACTGTAAAATGTGCCTGAAATTAACATTCAGCCTACTCTGCTACTCACAGTAGCCCCGCCCACAAAGTGTACAAAGCCCTGCCCACTTATTGTTTGCTCACTGGCTTTTAAATTCACAGTGAAATTTAAGACAAAATACAAGATGACAAAATATTTTGTGAAGCAATAGTGTCAATAACTGAAGTTGTTTTTTGATGCACGTTCTTTCAGCATGTGTTTGAGCCTCATGTCTCTGTCTTTCTTAAATGAGGTTTTTCAACCACATGGTTTTTGAGAGCCTAAAGCACAATCTGCCATAAAACAGGTGCAGCAATGTGCTCAGAATGGGTGAATCGACTGGAACACATACTTAGCTTTGTGTATTATAGCCAATCAAGTTTTTTGTGATCCTCCCTCAAATGCATATGCATTAGGAAGAGCAGCAGATTGTGTATGTATCTATGCACATGGCCCAAAAACAGCTGTGTACTATACTGCAGTCAGAATACATTTCATTTATCCCTGAAACTGGAGCATAAAGATCATTAGGTATTTTGACCCCTAAGGGCACTCCTAGGAAGACCTTGGAAAAATGTAACCCAAAACTGTCTTTACCTTCTCAAGATCCAGTCATTATATCCCAGATAAACCCTCATGAACTCCCTCCTACCCGGTCATACATAAGGGTCAAAGCCATTTTCTCTAGCCAAGCTGTGTTTGTTGGAATAACACTGAAAGACCTCCTTTTTGCTTTTGATCGCTCCATTACAGTTTGGGGAAATACATCCATGACCCCAGGGCATGGGGCTGAGGTGGAGGGCAGTGCTTCTTCATTAGAGTGCTTTTAACTGCCCTAGATTGGCCCAAGAACTCAACTGCCTGATATATTACTCTCCTGGGACTCTGCTAGGTTGAGATGGGGTCAGAGGAGGTGGGGATTGTGTCAGGTTCCTTTCAGCACATTTATTATTTCCAGGTCCAATAGCTAAGAGGCGATGAGCACTCACTCAACGAGAGCTATAAATACATCAGTTTCAGAATTACGCAACCAGTTTGTACTGTTTTGCTGGAGTTGGTGTGTAACAAAATCTACAGGGCTCAAAGGTCTCTCTGTGGACAGAGCTTTAAACACATGCTTTTTAAGAATTTAGATTTCTTTATTTGTATTAGTCAAACTCAGTCAGTCTCCACATTGTGATGCGTCTATATTAAACAGAATAGTACAAACAAAGAAACAATAATGAGCTGAACACAAGTAGGAGATAAGGAAAGAGACATAACATGAGCTATGCCAATGACTAAGAGACAGCGCAGAATACACAGAAAGAAAGACTAAGAAAAGTTAGAAAAGAATGTAGACCTAGATGAAACAGAGAAAGAATCAGTGAAACCAGGACTAGAATTTTAAACCAATAAGAAAGACCAAACATTAGAAGCAAATCAGGAAGTAAGACAACAACAGAGAAAGCCAAGAACAAGAAACTAAAATAATTAAAAACAACAACAACAAAAAGTATTCCACTAAGCAGAATCTCAGTATGTGTTGTTGTCTGTACTTTTGTTCTTGTGGACTTGGGAAAGGTCATCAGTCACAGCCCAAGTGCTGTTCCATTTATAAGTCCACATCTAGCCAAGTACAGTCCAAATACCCGGATGTGTTCTGGCTCCGCTCGTACAACCCCAATTGCAATGAAGTTGGGACATTGTGTAAAACATACATAAAAACTGAATACGATGATTTGCAAATCCTTTTTTACCTATATTCAATTGAATACACTACAAAGACAAGATAGTTAATGTTCAAATGAATAAACCTTATTGTTTTTTTTTTTTTTTCAAATATTCACACATTTTGAATTTGAGGCCTGTAACACATGCAGAATGTAGCTTGGCATTGTCTTGCTAAAGTAAGCAGGGATGTCCCTGAAAAAGATGTTGCTTGGATGGCAGCATATTTTGCTCCAAAACCTGAATGTGCCTTTCAGCATTAATTGTGCCTTCACAGATGTGCAAGTTACCGATGCCATGGGCACTAACACACCCCCATACTATCAGAGATGCTGGCTTTTGAACTATGCGCCGATAACAATCCAGACAGTCCTTTTCCTCTTTGGCCCGGAGGACACGATGTCAATGATTTCCAAAAACAACTTGAAATGTGGACTAGTCAGACCACTTTTGCACTTTGCGTCAGTCCATCTCAGATGAGATCGGGCCCAGAGAAGCTGGTGGCGTTTCTGGGTGTGGTTGATATATGGCTTTGCTTTGCATGGTAGTGTTTTAACTTGTACTTGTAGATGGAGCAACAAACTGTTTTCACTGACAATGGTTTTCTGAAGTGTTCCTGAGCCCATGTGGTAATATTCGTTACAAGATGATGTCGGTTTTTAATGCAATGCCGCCTGAGGGATTGAAAGTCACAGGCATTCAGTGTTGGTTTTCGGCCTTGCCGCTTACTTGCAGAGATTTCTCCAGATTCTCTGAATCATTTGATGATGTTATGGACTGTAGATGAAGAAACCCCTAAATTCTTTGCAATTGTACATTGAGAAACATTCTTAAACTGTTGGACGATTTGCTCATGCAGTTGTTCAAAGTGGTGAATCTCGCCCCATTATCACTTGTGAACGACTGAACCCTTCAGGGATGTTGCCTTTATACCCAGTCTTGACACTTCTGTTTTCAATTAAACTGTTCACCTGTGGAATGTTCCAAACAGGTGTTTTTTGAGCATTCCTCAACTTCCCCTGTCTTTGTTTCCCCTGTCCCAACTCTTTTGGAACGTGTTGAAGGCCTCAAATTAAAAATGAGTTAATATTTGCAAAAAAACTATAAAGTTTATCCATTTCAACATTAAATGTCTTGTCTTTGTAGTGTATTCAATTGAATATAGGTTGAAAAGGATTTGCAAATCATCGTATTCTGTTTTTAGGTATGTTTTACACAACGTCATTGGAATTGGGGTTGTATTATTGAGGACGCAATGAGACCTGACTTCTGTAGACTTGAGAGAGTCAGATATCCCAGAATGCATTTTGCACCAACCTCAACACAGTGACAGAGAGATCATCAAATATTTCACAGTTCCAATAGCAGAATGATCATACAGCGAGCGTCCTCTTATTGGGAGTTTGTACTCGCGAGTTGAACTTGCCCAAACAGTCCAAACATGATGTACTTTATATTGAGAAACAGCCACCACACAAATCTTTTTGTGTGGTCATTTATGACTGTGTGTTGTCTTTTATGATCATTTTGTGAGAGTTAGACAGTAACACTTATTACAGTGTAGGTGGAGCACACACTTTTCAGTTAGCAGAAAATTATGCTAGCAGTGTTCTAGGTTTCCCCACTAGAAAAACTAAATTAAACCAACCCCCTACAAAGCTATGTTGTGTTTTGTTATGGCAGGAGTAGAACTGTACAGGGTGCCCCTCTAAAATAGCTCCAGACCACCACAAACAATCTGAGACCAATATGGTATTCATGTTAATCTATGCTAAAATATAGGGATGGGTTTATTTATCTGCCTGTTAAGAGTTACCATTAGATTTGTAGCTGATTTAATTAATAAAAAATACTAGCATTAGCTTATTAGCAAGTGTCAGGGACTCATGGAGAACCATGTGCTGAGAGAGCACATGACGGGGAAAACAGACATGACAGGACGAGGGCGTGACAGATGCCCCCCCCTGAACGTGCAACTCCCGCTGCACATACACCTAAACCCCCCAGGAGCTGGCACAAGAGAGGGCATGGAAAACAAGACAATGAACCAACGGATGACAAGACGGGAACAGACACAGGAAATGGAGCTGGGGACTTGACAGGACTGGAAACTGGGGACTGGACAGGAGACTGACAAAGGGTGGAAACAGGAGAAGAAAGTTGGGAAAAAAACAGAGGACAGAAACGGAGACAAGCCAGCACTAGAGATGGGTGTTGAAACACTGGAATGAAGAGGGGGACGGACTGGAGACAAAACTGGAGAGCAGACAGGGGACTGAACAGGTGACTGATAAAAGGGAAAAGGAGACAGAACTTGGGACTGGAAAGGACTAGACAAGACAGGAGTGGACACATGAGACTGGGGTTGCACATTGGACAGGAACTGAGACAATATTGGGGACTGAACAGGTTTAGAGACAGAAGACTAGACAGAAGAAGGTGACAGAACAGGGGACAGGACGTTGGACCGGAAGGGAGACAAGACAAGTGACTGAACACTAGATGGATATGGGGACTGGACATGAGGCAGGACAAGTGAAGGGACTGGGTGCTGGGAATGGACAGGAGACTGGACTTGAGACAGGACAGAGGGTTGAATCGGGGACTGGAATGGAGACAAGACAGGAGAAGAGACAGGTGACAAGACACTAGACTGAAACGGGGACTGGACTGGATTATTAACAGGGGACTGGACAGGACTTGGCTGGGGAACAGGGACCAGGACGTTTACAGGGACAGACAGGAACACAGTGACAGGGACGGCAACAGAGACAAAGGCAGACACAGGTACAGGGACGAGGACAGAGACAGGAACCAGGACAAGAACAGACATGGGAATCAAAACAACTTGGGGATGCCCAGGACTGGCAAATGTCTGAGGAACCAGTCTGGGCACAGTTCTGGAGATCGGCCCCGAAGTCCTTTGGGCCGACCTACGGACACAACCTGGAGCGGCCGAGGCCACAATCACGGATGCAGAAGCGGCCGGGGCCACAGTTAAGGGTGCAGAAGCGGCCGGGGCCACAGTCACGGGTGCAGAAGCGGCGGGGGATGCCGCCTTCTCGGGGACAGGAGCGGCCGAGGAAGCCGCCTTCTCGGGGACAGGAGTGGCAGAGGAAGCCACCTTCTCGGGGACAGGAGCTGTGGAAGGCTTAGGAGGTCTGGTGGGCACACGCTTGTGTGACTTTCTGAAGGCGCCCCTGTTAACCTCATCTCCTTTGTCTTGAGGTTTGAGGCTAACAGTACCAGCCCTCAAACCCCAAATTTCCCCGGACCTGAGGGGGTAGTCCTCAGGAGCAGGGGGTCCTGCAGAGACGTCCTCGGGAGCAGGCCGGGAGAATCATGTTTTTAGAAGTTTACAAAATGAATCCACACTAAGTGCTGGGGCTTTTTCTTTTAGTACTTTCTCTGCCCACTTCAACGCTTTAACGAACATGACCTGGATCAGGTCAGGAGGAGCTGGACAGGTTAAAAACTGAAAATAAAGTTTGCACTGCAAAATTAAACCCTCACCCTTTGGACTGCCTTCAAATCCTGTAGGGACTCCCATAAAAGACTGTAAAACAGCAGGTTGATCACCCACCATTCTGGCCAGTAATTTCTCCCCTTGTTTAAGGGGTTTGTCC
The DNA here is from genome assembly GCF_029633855.1 of Hoplias malabaricus. Taxonomy (NCBI): domain Eukaryota; kingdom Metazoa; phylum Chordata; class Actinopteri; order Characiformes; family Erythrinidae; genus Hoplias; species Hoplias malabaricus. The sequence continues at coordinate 14,736,570 of NC_089816.1, forward strand.
AGTATTACGGCTGTGTTAGCTGCGTCCTTAAATTGGTCGGACATTCTGTCAGGGACTCGCGGAGGGCGGACTGACGGAGGCGGACGCATACGCTAAAACACAGATAAACTTCATTTGCAAAAAGAATAATGAAACAGAGACTGGGACAAAAACCAAAATGAGGGAAAGTAGAAACAGACAGACCTGAGACTCAATGACGACAGAGAAACTAAACAGTGACAGGAAACGAAGCGAAGCACGGACAAGACAAAACGAGGAACAGACAAACTGACGGGAGCAATACGACTTAGAAATGAACCAACTGGATACGAGACACAACCAAGGTGAAATGTCCGACAAGAGGAAGTGAGAGAAGGGGACTTAAATACAAAACACAGACAAGACGCAACTGGGACACAGACAAGACAGATAACGAGGGTGCAGGGTAACAAATGAGACACAGACGAGGAGGCGGAACAAAGGCGGGACTAAGGCGGAGACATGGACAACAACAAACAGAACCATGTGTTGAGAGAGCACATGGCGGGGAAAACAGACATGACAGGACGAGGGCGTTACAGCAAGATAATAAAATGATATTTGCATTGGCCTTGTAAATTGTTTCATTTATAAAATAATGCTAGTATTGGCTTTGTAGATGGTTTTATTTATAAACCTGCACTGTCAGTGATTAGCATTAGCGCTGGCAGGATTTATGAATTGAAAGCAGCTTGTTAATGTTCACAGTCTAAAAGCAGCCAGACGGAGTGTGGCCCTTCTGCTTCCTCAACAGGGATCCAGGCTGCAGGGTCACAGCATGGGCTCAGGAGCTAATGTACTGTAAAATCAGTTACACCACAGTAGTGCTGAGTAATATACGATCAGACCTTGCGTACTAGAGTCACTTAGTGATATATATATCTTGAGTACTGATAAATAATGTGTTATCCATTATAACACTCCGGTCCTTAATATACATCTGAGATAATTTCATTCTGTTTAGCGCATGTCAAGTATGGTATTCCCTGCTAGTGCTCAGTCAGAATGGAGTCCATATTGGCAAGCTGCTGTTTCTGAATCAGCTGAGATTTCTAGGATCTGACTATGACTCAAGATCAGCTCCCCCGCTGTGTAAATACAGGCAGAGTCCTGGTGATATGTTAATCACTTCTTTGCAGTAATAGGATTTTGAGACAATAGGTACTGTGAATTGAATATAGCTAACTTGTTCTTTATAAAAGCGATATAATGTTTACCTAAAAAGGAATGCTGTTTATTATTCAATTCTGATTTTATTTATTAGAATGATAATAATAAAGAGGAAATCATAAAAGTAAAAGAAAAATACTAGTCTGCCTCATTTACTCACACTCTGTTGGCATATTGCCCCACAGCTTGCGTGGGTGGTGTCTTTATGCTCTGTTTCAGTGTGCAAAAGAGTTTTGAAATATTTCCATATGACTCTTTGTAGCATTATTTGTTTTTCAAGTCATAGCGACACTGTTATTCACAGGATCCACCAAGATTCTGGGGGAAAATATATGCAAGATAAAACGTATCTGGTTTGGAGCCTGCTTTTGACCTTGTTCGGGCAGCCTGCTCAAATCTGATTTCTCAGCAAAAAGCCACAAGAAATTTGACTTTTACCAGTCGGCTTCAAATCTCAATTCGATTATATCACAAAAAATCTTGTAGCTCCGAAATAAGCTTTGTTTTTAGTGGAGGTTAACATAAGGAGATGTTATTCTGAGAGTTTTGAAGCGTTTATATTGGACCTTCTATCATTTAGTTAAAAAAGCCCATGCTGTGCTCAAATAACATGATGGATGTAAAATTACTGAGGTGAAATCACTGAGGTAAAGCTCTGAATAGCACCCTCTGTGGAACATTTTGGTAAACGTGTGAGTATGTATGTGAGTGAGTGAGGAGTACTTCAAATCAGATCTTTGATCACACGACTCAGTTTGACCTCTCAGATTGGATGTCATGTTTTTTTTTTTTTTTATCATAAATCTTTGCTCTTTTCTTTGCTTCTTGTGTTAATGCCCACAGCGTGGCTATCTGAGCAAACGTGGCTACAAAATTTTACCTTGCAATACGGACAGAGTAAACATGCAACCATTGTGCTGTGTGTGAAAAACCTAGGTTTGTGATAGAGCTGTTTTTCTCATATCACGTCAGTTCATTGGTGTATCTTACAACAATAAGGTTTTAGAACCTGCTGTATCTTCTTAGAGGTGAATGCTTTCTCAGTATGATGTATCACAGAAGAATTGCTGCAGAGGTCACAGCTGGCACATGATGAATTATAGTGTCCTCTACACTCACCAGTGGAGTCATTACTTACCAAACGCTATGTGTTTACTGGCCCAATCATGGCCTCTTTTGACCCACTGAATACCTCTCCAGATGTGAGCCACAGTGTCCTCAATTGATCAATTGCAACACAGCCATGAACCTGTGGTGGGCAGGTGCTGTTTTCTTTCACTTTGTTTACGGTAAACGCATGGCGCTGCTCCATCACCATGTCAACAAGGACCACGAACAGTGCCAAATGCACAGTGGTGATATTTACCTGCACAGGGAAATGGAAACCGTATACACACACACACACACACACACACACTTATTCTTTGTATAAGCGCTGTCAGCAACAGCGAAACTAGTATTAGCAGGAAGGTAGGAGGAGAGTGCGATGGAGGTGTACGTGTGTGTTGGGTTTTTGTGGTGAGGCATTCCGTGGGTGGGCTGCTGAATCCAGCTGGCTGGAGTGGGCTGGAGTGCTACAAAGCCACATCTCTCTCTCTCTCTCTCTCTCTCTCTCTCTCTCTCTCTCTCTTTCTCTCTCACACACCAACACACATAGACCACACAAACACATCACTGCACAGACCCCCTCATTCTCACTGATTCTGAATTTGGGTGTTGACATTCCACAAGCTTCACACCTGGTGTTGGAGGCCAGAATGCTGAAGTCTGTCACTCTCCACTGCAGCCTGTTTTAAGCAGGGTGAGATCATTTATAGACACTTAGGAGCTTGCTATTTCTACGGCTTTGACCTATTCTTGGAATTATTGAGCGGGAAATATGTTTTTAGAAATATTTGGACTGGATTGTAGCTTAGAAAGCGTTCATATGAATGATGTATGCCAGTTTGTTTGAGTTTGGTTTATGATAGAACAGAACAGAAAAGAGTGGGTGGGCGAATGTGCGGATACTTTCAGCCAAGGATGAAACCATTTCAATCTTTCTTTTCCCTTTGAAGGAGAATTGTGCCAGAGTTTTGCTGGTGCGGGGAGCCAGCCAGGACGTGAAGAACCACCGCGGGCAAACTCCTTTCCAGGTATGTACAGAACTCTAACACAAACATACAGTAGATACTATACTGCAGCAGCCTGACAAGCCCTCCACTGTGCTTTAGCTCCCTGTTTATTGGTCTATTACCATAACAGTACAGTGAGCGTTCCAGGGCTTGGGATTCCTTCCATTAGGTTTATTCTTTTAGGTTCAGTTTTTTTGTGCTAAGTCTTACTTATGCTTTTCCTCTTAGCGCTGCTGAAACAGGAATGGAAATGTTTATTAATGTAGGTACCTCTATATTCCTGATTGATCACATTTCAACAGCCATTGTGTAAGAATCCTCTTAGAGTGCTATGAATAAGCTGCTAATGTGGTAATGTTTGTTTGTGTGTTTCACTGTCTCAGCTTAGAAATGCAGAATCATACAGCTTCAGCATCAAATCATTTCATTTTTCACCAGTGGCTCCCAGGAGTTCAGATACATTGCCGGTTGCTTCATAATATTCCTCTAATGAAGAATAGGGGGTGTTTTAACTGCATAACCAACCTAAACCTACAAACCTATATAATACTATGGTTCTAGTTCTAGTTCATTCTCCACCTGTTTAAGAGATACTGAAATCACTGAATTAACTGAACTAAAAGAAAAGCTTTTCTGTGAATTATCTTTTCATGGAGACTAGCATAGATGTTCATAATGTTAGCATTAGCTAGCTTACAAACTGGCTAACAATTTACATAGTAATTATTCTAAAAATGGCAATAAACACATCATTATATACCTTTCTAGATCACATTATGGGGAAAGTGTTTGTGATGTTATAGTGTGTGGGGTGTTAATCCTGGAAGACTTTAAATTCATGTGTTACCAAAAACAGGAGAGAACAGCCTTGAGCACTCCAGCATTGTACAGGAACCAACAACAACACTGGATCTTTTGGTACAGGGCTGATGCTGATTAAGAAAAGGACAATTCCAGTTTTCTGGTTAGGTTTATTTTACTGGATTATGCTGCAACACTGTACAAGCGGACAGTGTTGATTGTGTTTGTCAGATCTGAGCAGTAGCATGTTGCATTAGTTTGAGAAGGTTCAGGATATTGCTCACACATTCTCTTCACTTTCTTTTGATACTGTAACAAAAGCATGCTTTTTGGAGCAGTCGTTTGCTCAGTGCTTTTAGCAGAATTAGAGCTGGTGTTCACAAGCTAGGGGTCTCCACTTATGCGTCATTAAATTGCTCTACGAATTACTAGGTCGGTCAGTCAGTGCTTATTATTAATAGATTTTTTTGTGGTTAGTTGTCATTTCTCTTTCAAAATGACTGACATGCAGTAAAATGTTCAAAGGTTGAAATAATCTTAAATTGTATGTGAAATTACTTGCACAATAAAAGGTTAAATGCTCAAAGGATGAATTTAAATTTGGGATTTAAATGTAATTTTAACACAGGTGTGCTGGAATGTGAAATAGAGGCAAAAACTCAACACTAATAGGAAAACTTAAAGACAAAGTTCAGCAAATTTAACTTGAGTTATGCAAGTGCCCTGTGGGATAAATAAGGGCATATAGTTTCATTGATGTGATGCGCAATAGCACCCTCTTGAGGAGCGTTTCCTAACTGACTGAGTATGCCACTGAATGATGAGTGAGTGAGGGAATTATGTGATTAAAAAGTATGTATTTGCTTGAGAGTGAGTGAATGATTGAGTATGTATGTGATTGATTGATTGAGTGAGGGTATTACTTAAGAACTAATAAATCTATTTATTTTTATTGTGAACCATTACTTTATTGAAATGTCATTGAGTTACTGTGCTGGTAACTCTCCTGAGACCCAGCCCCCGCTTCTTCTTGGAAGCAGGGTGTGGTGGCTGGTGCCATGCTTCAGTAACGGAGGATCTACAGTGAGGTTTAGAGGCAAAGAAGGCTGAAGAAACAAAGGCAAACCAGCATGATGCACACTTAGAAGCTTTAATAATCAGCAGCCTCTCGGGGATTGTAGAATTGGCTTGAAACACAATTTCATTTGGGCCAACGCTCATAACCGTGGGTTTTTTTCCATCTATAATGAGCAATATCATGTTGTGGCCAGTATTGTTTGGATTTGGGACTTGTGTCTCATTTGTGTTTTGACATCATATACATTAATACTTGTAACAATATCAGTCTCATTTCTCATCTCAGTCCAAATTGATTATTAGTAAAAACACTCGACTGAAAACCTTTTACATATTTGCCAAGGTTTAAGATCAGTCTGTTTGGCTGATTATTCAGAAAGAGGTTAGACACTGGCTTATTTCTATGTGAACTTCTTGTTACTGACATTTAGTTCATGAAATAATATTTTTGAGTGTTTAGTGGCACAGTTTAATTTCCTGTGGTAAATGTCAGTTTCACACCCACCCCTTACTCTTACCCACACCAGCGCACGGCTCCTGAAGTCATTGGCTCTCTGCAGTGGACGTTACAGAAGTGAAATACTGTGCTTTGCATTTGGACAGATATATGGCCCTCAATTTGATGTTTCTTCTGAAACCAAAGGGGACAATAGTGCATTTAACCTCCTTTACTGTGTACCAGCCTCTGCTCTTGCAGTTCCTTTACCATTGACTATGGTGACCTTAAGTGACCAAGTGAGCTGACCTCCAGTGATGTTGTGTTTTAATGGTGACTCATAAAAAACAGTGGCTTGTTTCACATGCTTCAGAGGAAGTGTCCTGGGTATCACTAATTAAAAGCCGATTTATGCCTCTCTGTTGACTCAGTGGAGAGCCTACGCAATAGTCTGCGCAAGTGCCTTATGCCATTTTGAGTATTTATACTTAAGCCTTTGTGTGTCTGCATTGCTTTGCAATTACACCGCCAAACCACTAGGGCTGAAACACAAATATCCTTCCTCTACCATCTGTAGTACATGATGTAGTGGTGTAGTTGTATTAGTTTTATAACCTGTGCCGTGCATTATTTAGGGAGTAGAGTGCGTAGTTTACATGTGGTGCCAGGAAAGAAACAAATACAACACTGGCACTTGTTCCCACTCCTTGTAGCAAGATTTTTTAATTCATTCATTCATTATCTGTAAGCAGTTATCCGGTTCAGGGTTATGAGTCCGGAGCCTACCCGGAATAAGTGGGCGCAAGGCAGGAACACACCCTGGAGGGGGCGCCAGTCCTTCACAGGGCGACACACACACACACACACACTCACACCTACGGACATTTTTGAGTTGCCAATCCACCTACCAACATGTGTTTTTGGACGGTGGGAGGAAACCGGAGCACCCGGAGGAAGACACAGGGAGAACACACCAAACTCCTCGCAGACCTCACCCGGAGTGAGACTCCAGGTCCCTGGAGCTGTGTGACATTATGTGCTGTGCCACTGTGCCGTCCAAAGTTTTTTCTTTTTTTTAATTATTATTCCTATTTTTATTTATATGTATTTTATTTGTTTATGTTCAAGCATAAACTTGGCTTTTATATGGAACTGGGGTGGAAATTGAGAGGAGAAAATTTGCATATCAAATGTCAGTTACATAGCATTTTTAAATCATATACAAAGTCAGTAATCAGCTGATAGAGATGCACTTTGATAGTTAAGGACCCTATTCATCTGTGTTAAAACCACTTTGCCTGGACCCCTAAATTGCTGTAAAGAGATGCGTTCTCACTATGAGCTTATAAACGTGTCTTTAGAAAGTGCATGACTGGCCAAATGATTCAATAGACAGAATATTTTTAACAGCTTGAAAATTCAGGGTTTCTCACACAGCAATGTCTTTACTATTCAACGTAAAAGTGTCTTAGCGAGGTCAGTGGATGAGCTCTGTGAGTGGCACTGCCATTATAGGGCCATTTATACGCCATTGTTGTATCAAAATGTCCATATTGTCCTGACCTTTAGAAGCATTTGATTTGTCTGGTGGTAAATGAATAATTAGATAGTGAAATATTCCCACTCGTAGACTATATATTGTGTTAACTCTGCTCCTGGGCCATTGTGTCTACTGTCTAGACAGTGATTATTCTTCAAAAAATAAATTAAAATGGCCTATAGTTATTCTCTTTGGCCGTTTGTTGTTCCAAAGGCCTTATTCATTAAAATAGCACCAAATATACATATATTTTACCTAATCTAAACATACATTTCTTAGAGAATCATATCAGACTTGTTCAAGCACTGAATTTCAGAAGAACAGTGTATCATGTGGCTCCTCTCCAGTCATTGCCTATCAGCTTTAAACTGACCTCCCCAGCTCCAGGCTTCTATGTAGGAGTTAGGGAGTTTATGTAATGTACACATCAGTGCCGCTGTTGCTGCATTGTTTAATGCCTCGTATTATTCATCTCACAATGCTAAAATTAGGTTTCACACCTCAGTAGCTGCTTGATTACAGTTAATTTGAAGCACCCAAACTGCTACGCTTAGATTCTGCCTGGATAATCTAGACCTTTTCTGTCCAGAAATGACCCCAGTCAGAAAATAATACAGGAGCTTACAAATCATTTCCATTTAAACCTTCGGTGCAACTCCAGTGACTGTTAATAGCAGGTCATCTACATCATTGACTGTGGCAGTCGAAAGGCCACATAGCACTGCTGAACTGAGATAAATACTAAGCAAGTTAATGTTAACATCAGGAATATTCATAAATATTTGCATATTCTTAATGAACTGGCAAAGAATTTGCATGTTTGGCAGTTAAGGCAGCAAAGTGCCACTGCAAGTAGTGCCGCTGCCTCACAGCCAGGTTCTCGGTGTCCTGGGTTTGATCCTCGCCATGGGTCACTGTCATCGAGGAGCTTGATGTGTTTTCCCTGTGTCTGTATGGGTGTCCTTTAGGTACTGGTGGGTGGGTTGGCTGTGCAAAACATGGGTGTGACTGGGTGTTAGTTAGTGTGTTAGTGTGTATGCGAGAGACTATGTATACTGCCCTGTCCAGGGTGTGTTCCTGCACAGCACTGCAATCGTTGCTGCCATATAGGCTTCCATCCCATTGCAACTGACAAATGAATTATGCTGATGAATATTATACATTTTCCTGCATATCTCTCTTGTCACCGTTTTAAAAAAATATTTTACATAAACTACTAAGCAGAAGCTCCACTCCTACTTTAAGATCTGAACACATCCTCAGCTGTTTGTGCCCAATCTTCCTCTGTGAGAGGTACAAGTATGGGTCTGAAAGGATGTGTGTCTGCCAAGAAGTCTTTAATGGGAAAACATAATAGTCACCAAAAATACATTTCCAAATCGAACAAAGATGCTGCTTGTGTTCTCATAACAATAGACTCACCACTCGAGAGTCCAGGTTTGTGTTTTGTGTCACTAGAGAAGCAGAAAATGCAGCCAACTTCTAAGACTGAACTTTGGTGGTGTGTGATTTGTCTCTGCCGAAGGTTACTGAAAAGAATCCACTCTTTATATAGTAAATGATGGAAGAATATAAATTACATTTTACTGTAGAAGATTCTGTGTAATTTTCTGTTGAGTAAGACATAATGAAAGGTGGTCTTTGACCTTTGTGTAGCGCAGTCTTTTCATATTTTCTAAGGCTTCTTGGTCGACTCCTGCGTGTTTAAAATTCTATAAATATGAGTGGTAGATTTCATGATTACTGCTGTGTTGGTGTCCTGTTACTTCTCACTGAAGCACATTTTGTCAGAGGTGATCTCAGAACCAGTGGTGTTACATCAGTGTTTAGCCACTGTAGAGACCTGGGCAGTGTTGTGTAAGAATGGTCACTGTGTGGTAGGTGTCTAAGGTCTGGTTGTTTGTTGACTCAGGCACTCTTTCATAGTGTCCAACACCCACACTTCTTTTTATTTAGATTTCATCTTGTTAAAAAAATGTATGTCACATGATTTACACTTCCACAGAGCGAGTTGGCAGCCGGTTTAACTCTGGGATTGAGTTAAGTTTAAAAGGAAAGGTCAGATATTGCATACTGATGGAAGGGATTAATGGACCTTACTGATTTCTGTTCTCTTTTTCTCTGAAGGTGGCCATAATCGCCGGCAACTTTGAGCTGGCAGAGTTCATAAAGAACCACAAGGAAGCTGATATTGGTAAGTCAGAGCTTGCTTTCATCCTCTGAGCGCTTCTAATTTGGAATAGGAGTTCTGGGGAGGGGTTGCAGAACTCCCCCAGAATTCAAAATGTGAAAATATCATTGCACAACGATACAATGAAATTTAGACTGTGTTTAACCTTCCCTTGACAGTGAAAACACACACACACCGGAAGTTCACCGCTGGTTCAACAGCCACAGCTGAAGAGCCATTGAGTAAGGCATCTCACCCCCAAAATGTTCCTCGGGCACCTCGTGTTCACTGGCCCTGGACACTAGTGTTTGTGTGTGTGTGTGTGTGTGTCTGTCTTCATCAAATTTTTTAAAATCTATTCAATCATATTTTTCGCAGTTTATTTTTTGGTAATTAGCATGTGAACATCAGACGTAGACGTTGTGTAGCATGGCATTGTGGTCTCCTCCTTGAATACAGCATATGATTATGGGTAATTAGCGCTATGTTTAGGTTTTTATAGACGGGATGAATAATTACTCTTGGACGCTGGTCTATATTGCCGTTACCCATGACACATGTAGCAGATGTCAATGTTAATTTATCGAGAGGGAAAGTCATCAGCATATTTCCCTGACAGCCTGAGCCACCTGCTGAGGAATTCACCCCAGATTGAACACGCTCGTCTCGGCTAATAGCACGCGTAATCAACTACTCTCATTAAAGCAGTGGGGTCCATAACAAATTGAATTAATCATTAGACATCATTAGACACTCTGGAATAGGACAAATGAGACGTCACAGCTTTGGATCAACATCAGCATCAACAACATCAAGCAGGACTGACTTAAACATTATTAACTTTGTTAAACATTACAGTTTAACACTTAGACATAAATATAAATGTACTGGGGGTCACTGTAGAGCAGCAGGTAGTGTCGCTGTCACACAGCTCAAGGGACCTAGAGGTTGTGGGTTCAAGCTGTGAGGAGTTTGGTGTGTTCTCCCTGTGTCTACGTGGGTTTCCTCTGGGTGACTGTGAGGAGAGTGGTGTGTTCTCCATGTGTCTGCGTGGGTTTCCTCCGGGTGACTGTCTGTGAGGAGTTTAGTGTGTTCTCTCTGTGTCTGCGTGGGTTTCCTCCGGGTGACTGTCTGTGAGGAGTGTGGTGTGTTCTGCCTGTGTCTGCGTGGGTTTCCTCCGGGTGACTGTCTGTGAGGAGTTTAGTGTGTTCTCCCTGTGTCTGTGTGGGTTTCCTCCGGGTGACTGTCTGTGAGGAGTGTGGTGTGTTCTCCCTGTGTCTGTGTGGGTTTCCTCCGGGTGACTGTCTGTGAGGAGTTTAGTGTGTTCTCCCTGTGTCTGTGTGGGTTTCCTCCGGGTGACTGTCTGTGAGGAGTGTGGTGTGTTCTCCCTGTGTCAGCGTGGGTTTCCTCCGGGTGACTGTCTGTGAGGAGTTTAGTGTGTTCTCCCTGTGTCTGCGTGGGTTTCCTCCGGGTGACAGTCTGTGAGGAGTTTAGTGTGTTCTCCCTGTGTCTGCATGGGTTTCCTCCGGGTGAATGTCTGTGAGGAGTGTGGTGTTTTCTCCCTGTGTCAGCGTGGGTTTCCTCCGGGTGACTGTCTGTGAGGAGAGTGGTGTGTTCTCTCTGTGTCTGCGTGGGTTTCCTCCGGGTGACTGTCTGTCAGGAGTTTAGTGTGTTCTCCCTGTGTCTGCATGGGTTTCCTCCGGGTGACTGTCTGTGAGGAGTTTAGTGTGTTTTCCCTGTGTCTGCGTGGGTTTCCTCCCGGTGACTGTCTGTGAGGAGTGTGGTGTGTTCTCCCTGTGTCGGCGTGGGTTTCCTCCAGGTGACTGTCTGTGAGGAGTGTGGTGTGTTCTTCCTGTGTCTGCGTGGATTTCCTCCAGGTGACTGTCTGTGAGGAGTGAATGTGTGAGTGTGTGTTATCCTGTGAAGGACTGGTGCCCCCTACAGAGTGTGTTCACGCCTTGTGGATCCGGATCCATGAACTTGAATATAAAATGTACCGAATTACTATTTATTTGTCACTGAAGTAATACACAATTGTTCAGGACATTGGCATCACTTTGTCAAACAAACAGTTATGGATATAGTATTCACTATTTCATCATAAGTGGTAGCCACATGTGTTTGGGCTTGTAGTAAATGCCGATGTTGATAGTGGAAAATCTGAACACTTCAGCCTTCTGGGTCTCTATCATTATCAGTGTGAATAGTTCAGACTTTGTACCTTTCTTCTGATACATGGCTAGCATTCCTCTTTAACCAGGTGAATGTGCTCTGTTCCAAGGCTGTTATGGACGGTTCCTTTCCTTGCTGATGTTACCCTTGGCTGGGTCATTAGTGATCTGGACCTGGATTTCTGTGGAGCTGCTATGTAATATGACTTGATTTATGTGTTCTTGTGGTGACATATGATTGCATAGGGATGCACTGAGCCTCCTGCTTCTTCCTCATTAATATGAGCAGTCTGTGATGGAGGGAGTCAGCAGACTCCTGTATTTGCCCTGAAGGCTGCGTTTCTAATATGATGCTCGCCGTCACCCTATAGATACTTTCCACAGCTGAGCTCGAACACACATCTAGAGAGAGAGAGAGCGGCACTCTGCGGATCTGACCTACATAAGATAGAGAGTGTTCGGGAACAAGGCACACACACAATGTGAACACGTGTGCACACATACTCAATCGGAACAGTATTTGTACTATTTAATCACCCTTATTTTAGGGCGAAATCAGTGCTGAGCTCCTATAGTGGAGTAAATTTGGGATCAGAATATATTAGAAAAGTGTCACATTTCTGGACAGGTTTTTTTTTTCTCTCTTCCAGTCAGCTGTCCTGATTTTTCCTACTCCCATTTCCTCTCTCTCTCTCTCTCTCTCTCTCTCTCTCTCTCTCTCTCTCTCAGCCTGACGACATAAGAACAGCTCCACTGATCACTCTGTTTGCCTTTGTTTTCGGTGATGTGTTTGTTCTTGAAATAAACGCTTGTGTTTTTCCAGTGGTGTTAAAGCTGGGCGTAGGCTTGTCACAGTTATTACATAATCACATGATCGCAATTGTTTTCCCATTTGTTAGCCTCACAATTCCATGTTTAAATGCACTTTTGGATTGCAGCAAATACAGAAATGACAGAAAACGAAAATACTTGTATCAAGACAAACTGTCACGTCAGCTCAAGTTTCCCTCCAAGCCAGCAGAGGTCGATCTCTCTCCTGAACTCTGCCTTTGTAACTCAAACCTTACCCTTGTTTTTTTGTGAAAGGTTTATTGGGAGCTTGTTCAATACATGTTTTCTTTGTTTTATCACAAAGTGTGTCCTCAGTGAATGGTGTAATAGAGAGAAATACAATTTAAAAAATAGTGTATTTTATATGATGTTATTTTAATAAAAAATGGAAAGTAGAATCATGTGTTTCACTGAAAAAGCCAAAGAAAATTTCATTTTTCCTGAAATTTCAACACGTTTTGGGCAGTCAGCTCACCTTGTGACGATGGTAATGCAGAATGTTTTTGAGAAATAAGAACTGTCCAAAGAAAAATGCATCTCCATTTTTGTCAATTTTCAGTTTATTACTTAATTTGAGCAAAGCACCTGTCCTTCACGATCTGTGAAAATTTCAAGAGGAATCAACCAATAGAAATGATCTAAAATGACTTGGAATAAAGTCTTTACACTGAGTTCCTCTGAAAGTTAAGAAGGTTTTATTTTTCTCTTCTATAAAGTTACTATTTGGAGATACATTGCTGCACAGTGGTGCAGCAGGTAGGTGTCGCAGTCACACAGCTTCAGGGACCTGGAGGTTGTGGGTTCGAGTCCCACTCTGGGTGACTGTCTCTGAGGAGTGTGGTGTGTTCTCCCTGTGTCTGCGTGGGTTTCCTCCGGGAGACTGTCTGTGAGGAGTGTGGTGTGTTCTCCCTGTGTCTGCATGGGTTTCCTCCGGGTGCTTCGGTTTCCTCCCACGCTCCAAAAACACATGTTGGTAGGCTGGTTGGCAACTCTAGGTGTGTGTGTTGCCCTGTGAAGGACTGGCGCCCCCTCCAGGGTGTATTCCCGCCTTGTGCTCAATTAGTCTAGGTACGCTCTGGACCCACTGCAACTCTGAACTGGAAAGGGTTGCAGATAATGAATGAATTAATGTTTTTATTTGGACAATATGTAAAGTCTGTGAAGGTGTTGTTCTTATGAGCCCAGTATTCTTTAGCCTTACCCTGAAGTGATGGCATTGTTTCCACAGTCACCTATTACAGAATCGTCTTACTTTTGTAAAGTGTTGCTATGTCTTTTTTACTGCCTATAGACTGCTTTGCCCACTATGGCCCACTGTGTGTGGGACTTTAAAAAATGCTTGTGTCAGGTCGTGTTGTTTGTTGGACTTCTTGTTTTCACTATTGTGTATTACTAATCATCCAACTTTACAATGGAAATTACATTACAATTTACTGCTAGAAATGGCCTCAGGGTGGCACTGGGGTTTGTGACTACACTCATGTGCAGCTACGACACAGAGTGCTTTTATATGGAGATTATATAAGCCTGTTTTTGCCAGTATAGACAACATATCGTGCAGCACAGAGGGACATGCTTTTTTCCGTGGGTTCTGTCCGAGAGGCAGGTCCGTGTGCTGCTCTTTCTGAAAGCGCTGGCCTGAGGTGTGTGCTGTTGAAGACCTGGCATTATTCTGCCTCATCGCTTCTCTCCAGCTGTCACCTTTGGCTGTCACCCTCCACATGAAAATGCAGTGCCAATGTCAACACTCTCTCTTTCTCTCGCGCTCTCATTCACTCTCTCTTTTTCACCATTCTTTCCCTCTCCAAAAGCAATGCCAGTGCACTGTAAAAAATGTCAGTTTTTAATGGTTAAAATAGTGTTCTATTTGCATCATATTTACCACTGAATGTTCATTAAAAATAGAGCCCAGTTTTAATAAGGAATGTAGCTCATGTGTTTAGTGTGTTTGAATTTTTATTCAAATTTCATTTTTTTCATTGCTGTTTTAATTAGCCTAACATAGCCATTAAACCACCAAAAATATTCATGTATCAAACTATTGCAAAGTGAGTGACTGGGTGAGTGTGTGTGTGAGTGACTGGGTGAGTGTGTGTGTGTGTAAGTGACTGAGTGAGTGTGAGTGTGTGTGTGAGTGACTGGGTGAGTGCGCGCGGGTGAGTGACTGGGTGAGTGTGTGTGTGTGTGAGTAACTGGGTTAGTGTGTGTGCGCGTGTGAGTGACTAGGTAAGTGAATGTGTGAGTGACTGGGTTAGTGTGTGAGTGTGTGTGTGTGTGTGAGTGACTGGGAGTGTGTGTGTGACTAGGTGAGTGACTAGGTAAGTGTGTGTGTGTGACTAGGTGAGTGACTAGGTAAGTGTGTGTGTGTGTGTGTGAGAGAGAGAGAGAGAGAGAGAGAGACTGTGAGTGTGTGAGTGACTGGGTTAGTGTGTGTGTGTGTGTGTGAGTGACTGGGTTAGTGTGTGTGTGAGCGACTGGGTTAGTGTGTGTGCACGTGTGAGTGACTCGGTGAGTGTCTGTGTATGTGAGTGACAGGGTTAGTGTGTGTGCGCGTGTGAGTGACTGGGTGAGTGCGTGTGTGAGCGACTGAATTAGTGTGTGTGCACGTGTGAGTGACTGGGTGAGTGTGTGTGTGTGTGTGAGTGAGTGCGCG